>NW_028297149.1:3067183-3162183 GCF_055798465.1 Pogonomyrmex barbatus
GGTTCGAGCCCCCGAATAAGAAGGGAGGCGCACAACCGAGGAGCTCCGGGGAGGGGGGAGGGAGGGAGGGCGCGTGTTGGGCGACCCAGTGCCATTGAACGTAAACAGCATGCGATTAAATCGACGATTGATGCCTTCAACACCGTGATAAATAATGACGAAAAGATAAATAACGAAGATGATATAAAAAATTGGACAGGGCGCGTGGATATGACATCAGAGGGGAGGGGGGCCGCCGCCGCGTCCATCGCCGCCGCCGCCACCGCCGCGCCCGCCACCGCCGCGCCCGCCGCCACCGCCGCCGAGTAAAAAATAAAAAAGAAAAAAAATTAAAAAAAAGACTCACCAGGTTGAGGTAGAAAGTCACTTAAAAAAAGTCACTTAAAAAGTACAAAAAGGAAATGTCCAAGAAAAAAAATGTCACGTAAAAAAATACACACAAAAAAATGTTTAACAAATCCAAGAAAAAAAAGCACTCAGTCACTTTAACAAAATACACACAAAAAAGAAAAATGTTAATAATCCATGAAATAATTTTACTCCCTCCGGATTATTCGCAGGAGGGGACTTCATCCACATACCGCGGGATTAACTCGCGGGGGGGACTTCTAAATAATTGTCTTCCTCTTCCTCCTCTTCTGTGCCGAAGCCAATGAACGAATATATTCGTACAAAGGTATTGCCCATGGCAGTTGCACAACACCAATGAGAGGGTTGTTGTCAATATAATAAATAAGTTGTTCCTCCACATATACCACAAAATTACCACGGTACTCTGCCCCGTTGAATCTTGCGCAGATAATGACGTGTGGTAATGCCATTGCGAAGACGTTGCACTCAAAGTTCTTCACGCAAAAGCAATTGTTTTTCGCGCACCAGTGATTCTTCGCGCACAAAATTATTATCGAGGCCACGAAGACGTTTCAATGATATGCCTCCACAAGACTCATTGCATGAGACTAAACGCGGCATGTCAAGAGAAGCGCCGATACTCCGGTTGCTATAAACAAATCGGGGAGACCTATGATAATGATGATGTTCCGATTTAGACAAAGAAATTGTCGATGATATATAATGGGTCATGAGGTATGCAAGATCACAGTAGATGGAAGTCTAATGTGAGAAAGAGAGAAAAGCTGACGTGCATACAAAAAAAAACGCAAAAGTATCGCGTAGTGTCTAACGTTCAACAAGAAGAAATGGCAAATGAAAAGACATCGCAGGAATTTGATTATTTGGCATATATTAGAGATTTATTAAAAATTACTTATCCAACTGAAGCAGTAAGTATATTTATTCACATGTATCTTTCTAATGTTTAAAAATATTATTAAACTCAATATTGTAAAAAATATTAAACTCAATATTGTAAAAAATATTAAACTCAATATTTTTGTAATTTGACAGACATTATATCTCGATGGTATCTCAGTTGTGGAAACTGTACAAGTACGGAATCTTATAAAACTTCAGATACGCCACCCGAATGGGATACGTAACTTTTTCTCCTTTTTTTCTTTTTTCTCTCTTTTGTCTTTTTTCCTTTATTTGATATGTAATGTATTATGTGAAATTGAGATTTTTTAAATTATTTTTTGTAGTATTTATGCATATATGATATCAAAATTAATGGCTTTATGAATATTAATCATCGGCGGTGGATACGGTATCAGCGTCGCCAACACAAGAAGTATTTATACTTTTTATAGGAAGAAATTACTTGCGAGGACGTATTTGATTTGCAGAGACTCTTTGATTTACGTCCATATGAAGATGATGAAGAAGTGTGGTGAACATTTTCTACAGGATATTCTCATTATTTTGAATAATTACATAATTGAATAATTACATAAGTAATAAAGATCCACAACTGAATGTATATACAATAAATAAAAGTGCATTGTATGAGTTATTCTTTTGCATTAAATAAATATTAAAAAAATTTTTCACTTTTTTAAATCGTGATTCAATTTCTTTGTCATGTCCATGACCGACACACTGACCTACATTCCTGCTCGACGCGCGCGAGTCATCCCGGCAAGATAAACTTCTCGGCGTTATATGATAAGAAGCGGTACGTCGATCGTTAGAATTATTAACGCATGGGAAAGAAATAAAAAACATAATTCGTATATCATAGTTATTTTATTCATGGTTATCTGATCACCAATTAAATAATTTGAATACATTTTGTAATGCGCAATTAATATAGTGATATCCGCATCGCATAGTATTATCAGCGTCCAGATTGTTTAGAGAATCTACGTCTTCGTAATCAGCATCCAGAGTCTCGATGTACATGCGCTCATCGTCCAGAAGCAAATTCCACAGCCATTGTCGTTTTTCGTGTCCCTTGACATATACGACAGCATCGTTGTCATCGTCGTCGTCGTCGTCGTCTTCTTCCGTTCCATGCACAGCCTTTGTAATCAAACTCTTAGCTTTGCTGTATGGAATCGTTCCGTCGTTCCATCGCAGTCTATGGTGATGACGTATCACCCAGCATGTGCGAGACTTGTCGGCACTTGCGAGGAAATGCCATGGTATAGGGCTTGCAAAAATGTAGTGAGAGAGAACGATCCGTTTTCTGAGAGCGGCAAACTTCTTTACAACAAACTGTCCTCCAACGAGAAAACCTTGCAGATCTACGAACGTTGGCACGACCATGACGAGCAATGTTTCGAGACTGCGGTCGATTTCGATGTATCGTAGATTTTATTGTCTCTCTCTCTCTCTCTCTCTGTGCCAGCGATGCTCTTAGGTGATCTTGCGTACAACATTGGTCAACGGATTGTAGTGAACCACGCGATCGTGTATAATGAGACAGTACGGTGATATTCATCGGTACGTTCTCCTTAGTCTCAAATTCCAATCTCACGTCCACGGTTGCGCTCTTGACCGATTCATTTTGTCGAGAACAATCGATGATTACGAATGGACCGTTATGTAGAAAAGACGTGACGGTGAGACTCGGCTCGAGATACTCGTATCCGTAGTAACCCTTGCAGAAACGCGCGTACGTTTCATACACGGACCATCTGTTTTTGTCGAACTCAAGATTCATATCATCGTACGGATAACATTCCGAGTTCAGATAGAGTTTCACGTTGGTTAAGTTGCAATCGTCGAATCGGCTCGTGTCCTCAGCCATGACATTTTTGCGACCTGTTTGCAGAGCAAAGATGACGTATCGCGGTTTCTCGAGCTAAGTAGCGGTCTTGATGGCCCACGAATGCTTGGTTGTACGCTGTAACGGAAACTCGTACAGATCCCACGAGCGAAAAGCCATGCTCAAGTATCGTCCGCTCTCCAAAGTGCGCATCGATAATTTTTTTATCTCGCTCAATAACACGTGCGGCATTCGCCATTATATCTTGAATAAGTCGATCACGAGATCCAACGCCGAATTTCCCATCAGGCAATTGTTGTCGTTACAATCGTATCAAGATCAACTCGTGATGAGCATTGATTATCACGCGTCTGTAATCCTCGCAAAATCCCAACAGTGCGTAGAGAGGTACGCAAAAGTTAAAGTATCCATTCACGCTAGTATGCGCATCCCAGCCGGCATTCCTCAGAATCACGCTTCTGTCGGATGATGTCGTTACGTAATGTTTGAGCGTGCTGGTTACGCCCACGTTTCTGTTACGATCAATCTCCACACCATCAAGCTCGTATCGAATCTCATCGAACAGGAACGCGACAAAATTATTTCCCAACACCACATCAGATCCCTCGATAACTCTGTTCTTCGTTAATTTTCCCTCGATATATAGAAAGCTTTCGTACGGCAATGTGTTTCGTACGGCAAACAGATCCTGTTGCTATATAGGTATTCTTATCTCATCGCTGTACGAACGTCGTATTGGCGAACGGGTTGTACGCCAGTCTCAATCTGACAATGCAATCGTCGAAGATTGGCTCGTCTTCGATGTTTAGGCTATCAGGCATTTCACAAGTTGCGCACCGCGAATCCCAAAACTTGTAAAAATTTAACGTTCGACGCGTTAAGTTTCTTTCTCTTCTTGACGCAGCCGAATGAACCGAATGAATATTGTCGATCGATGTTTTCTTTGTAAAAGACGCGTTATCTCTGCGTGTGCTTCGCTTCGTTCAACACGAGCATCTCAAATGTCACGCTCGCGTTATCGCTGTCGCCGTCGTACGTGCAATCTGACGGTGATCTCTTCTCCTCTGAAATCGAGCAATCGTCCGTTCTGGTCAACAATGCATATCGTTAGCTCCGTAATGCTCCGTACTGGCATGACTGGCAGGTAAATGATCTGCATCGACCTTTCCAATATCTTATATCCTGGCGACACGCTCGGCGAAAATTCGTGTATCGTGTGCACACTTTTGTCGTTGCTGTATGCGTCCGCGGTCACGTAGCACTCTACACGGATAATGTTTACGTTCATTATGTTGATCGACACGTCCGATTCGTGCCATCTTCGCGGTTGCAGTATACGCCTCGAGAAACTCAGCAGCGATCGAATGTTATGAGACTTGTTAAAGTTTATTCTGTAGGCGCATTTAATCTCACACCTCATCGTGTTGTAATTTGCGCGGAGCACTATCGGGTATTCTCCAATCTCGTCATCGCCGCGCGCGGTGTCATCAGCGTTATCCTCGGGCGCGTCGCGTCGCGGACGTTTTCGTAAAATCTCACGTTTCAAAAATTCATTTATGGCATGCAGTTCATACGACCCCTCGGGAATCGTAATTTCTGCATCGTCTTTGCCAAAATAAAATGTATTGTTCGAAGCGTTTACATTCGGTATCGTGTGATAAGTCTCCAAAATTGTTAGACCAAGCTCGTAGTCATCGTCGCTCAAATCTATGGCTGGAGAGTAATTTGTCGCGAGAACGCTGCTCTTCCCGCTCAGCGTAAGCGTCAGCGATATGTTGAAAAAAGCGTTCGACGAATACTGAGACGCCGCGACATTTTGTCGGAGCTGTCCGCAGACGCTCTGATCGTACGTCTGATAGGACGATAGGACGTTCGATTGTACTCTATCGTAGCATCGTCTCCGAAATATTGTATCAATTCCTTGGGCGGTCGAAGATTACCAAAACTGTCAAAGTACACAACGCGATTGTTTCTCTTTGCGTACGCTACCCAATGAGTACCGGGGCCCGTCGTGTCGTCCAGATTTACGATACCATTTTCATTTCGACGCGCGTCGCTAATCGGTAATGCGTCACGCATGAAAACACCTCTAAAGTACGGTACGCGCATACGCTTCGCCAGTTGGTCCAATTGTACGTTGGTGGTTACACCGTTAGGTATTTTTATTGTCTCTTTGGCGTCTTTTTTTCTTTTTTTCGCTGTTACGCCTCGTCCGCCTTTGTACGGGGCGAGGTACAGTCCTCGTCCGTATTTGTACGGAGCAAGATACAGTCCCTGTCCGCACGTTTCCATTGCGCAACGTTGCAGTTCCTCGAGTTGACGTTGCGCGACTTTCCTGTCATTTACCGCTTTCGCCACGCTGGTCGCTCCGCCGATTAAGGACCCGAGAGCGCCCAAAATTGGCAAAATCGGTAACACACCACCTTGTTTCGCCGTTGGAAGTATTCGTTTCTTTTTTTTGCCGGCTTTTTTCTTCGCCTTCATACCCATGCCGATCTTGGTCTTGGCTTTCATCGCTGCCCAAACGGCTGCAGCTGCAGCTTTCTCACTCAGCCGAATCTCTCTCGATGACGCGTCCTAAGGCTTTATCGGCGAGTACCTTGTCCGCCGCGTGTCTGTCGGTGAAATCGTTGCTCTGAGAATACGCAATATCGTGTTAACGGCACGCCGCGTCCAGTGGATTTATACTCGTTTCACCCCTGGTTAATCGCTTTTTCAGCCGAGTACCCGGACCGCAAAACTGATAGCCACGGATATGTAGTTCGAAAGGAAGCGCATTTATCGCTCGATTGAGCAGACCTCCAATGTAGCATTCATTTGACGCTGCTGCTGGCATAGGCCACAATCCTTTATCTTCGGAGCAGGACCGTCTATATGATTTCGATTCTACGATTGATTATAATGCTCGACGTAGCGATGATAGGTTTGAACCTCCAAATCCGCCTTTATATGTTCCGGAAGCTTGTCCCACACGTGGTCGATATAGTCGCCGCACACGCGTAACAGTATGACCTTCGGTATATATTGCAACTGCTCAGCGCTCAAATCCCGAATATCGGAGGGATGCGACAGCACGAGATACATTTTTGCTACTGAGCGATTCGTGGTTTCGCGCGCCTATAAATAGGCGTTCGATCGAAGCCTAGATAATGCAGTGCGAACATGAAATTTGTATGGCAGTCGCTGACGATACGCGTCGCGAACTGTGACGAGAGAGAGCGCGAATAATGGGAGACATCGCGACGGAGCGCAAGCACGGTGGAATGTTACCGAGTACTATACGCGCCATCATTTGCGGGCCGTCGAATTGTGGTAAAACCAACGTTCTCATAAGCTTGCTCGAGAGTCCGCACGGTGTGCGTTTAGAGAACGTGTACGTATACTCGAAATCGCTGCAACAACCGAAATATCGATACTTGGAAAATTTACTAACATCGATAGAAGAAATCGGTTACTTTACGTTCTCCAACAACAGTGACGTTATTTCACCGAGCGAGGCACGTCCCAATTCGATCTTCGTCTTCGACAACATTGCGTGCGATAAGCAAGATGCTGTGAGAGAATACTTTTCGATAGGCCGCCACTCGAACGTCGATTGCTTTTATCTCTGTCAGACGTACGCGAGAATACCTAAACATCTACGCGACAATGCGAACCTGCTGATTCTGTTCAAACAGGATGGTACCAACTTGAAACATGTTTACAACGATCACGTGAATACCGACATGTCATACGATGAATTCTGTGCATTATGCCACGATTGTTGGCAGCGCGAGTATGGATTTCTAGTGATAGATAAGGACAGTCCGCTTATCAATGGGCGATACAGAAAGGAATTTAATTCGTTAAATGTTCGCGGTATCGTAACATGGTTAATCGATGTCGATACGTCAAGCAGGCAACATGGATAACACCAAAGAAAGCGAGAAAATAGCGAAACAGATTGCGAAAACAAGCGATTCGATTCGCAAAAAATATCGCGCTTTAAAAATTGATAAAATAGCTGAAGATACAGCATTGGAGAAACGCTTCAAGCCCATCGTCGAACTTCTAAAACAGATTGTTGAAAAAACCGAGGAATCTCAATCGATTGAAAAAGAAGCAAAGAATCTCAGTATTAAGAAAAAACAAAAACGTGAAGACAGCGATGACGACAACGATAACGACATTACTACTACTGACAAGGATTCATATTGGACGGATGTTGGATGGTTGAAATTAACGCCGCAGTCTAAAAAACGACGTACAACAAAAGAATTGAAAGCCGCGTCAGATTCACTCGTGATCGAGTCTACACCGATACAACCATCGAAAGACCCACCGAAAGAACCACCGCTGTTCCTGCAAAAGGAAGATTTTTCGAAATAAAAGTTCGACGTCAGTGAACCGTCATTCGAAACAACCATCAAACAGAGTCTGCAAACGCAACAAGGTCGAGAGGCGTTGCATAATCAGCTGGGACCATTAGGGCAAAAGTACGTAAGCCCTCTCCTCGATGATAATGGAAAAAACGATACATTTGATCGCGTATACGGTGTTTATTTCGATAAAAACAGTGGTGCGATGCTTGGTGACAAGAAATTTGACGTTGACAAAAATGACTCCATAATCATAGACAATGTGAGATACAATGGTACACCAGGATTGTACGAATTGATCTTCAAGAGACTTCCCGATGACGCGGTTTTTACTGAGGATGACAAACAAACGTATAAAAGTATATTGTTAACAACAAATGCTCATAGACGTGGTCACAGCGCCCATAATCCCATCAAGGGTAATAGGGGATCCAAGTATATTAACATCATCGCTCCGCTCGTATCTACGTATGGAAGTAGCGGGTGTAAAAAGAGTACAGGCGTGAGCAATATACCAACCGCCATGAAGTTAAACGACAACAAGATCGATTACGTGCATTGGGACGATCCCAACGAACTGGTGGATCGACTCCGATTGCTCGACGCTTCGCACCGAGCTGGTAACAATGCTCACGACAACGAGATGCTGTCGATCATCGAGGAACTTCGCGAAGCCGGCATATTATTATAAATTAATCGCGTATCGACGAAACGAGCCAGTCGATTAACGTCAGTGAGGAAAAAAACAATTTTAAATTGTATATCTTATTTACTATTAAACATCTATCTTTACTATGAAACATGCGATCCGATGGACGTGAAAAAAATGTTAGCTCCGAGAGGCGATGACTCGTTGAGGAATTGCGCGCTCCGACGAGGAGAAATTTTCCGCGAAGACGTGTCATAATTCGAGGATACGACGATCTGTGGCAGGCTGACATCGTCGAGATGCGTCCGTACTCGAGTTTCAACAGAGATCATCACCACATACGCACCGTCATCGATGCGTTGAGCAAGTACGCCTGGGCTGTACCGCTCAAGAGCAAGGTCGGAAGCGAGACGGCTAACGCTATCACTAAGATAATTCGAGAGAGCGGAAGATGTCCGAGAAACTTGCAAACGGATATGGGAAAGGAATTTTACAATGCTGATGTGCAAAAACTTTTGAAAAAACACAACGTTAATCATCGTTAGTCATCATTCTATGTATACGGTGTTGAAGGCATCGATCGTCGAGCGATGTAATCGCACGCTTAAGAACGACATGTGGAAGATGTTTACGCTCAACGGCACTTACAAGTGGATCGACGCGCTATCGCGTCTCGTGTCAGATTACAACGCGCGCAAGCATCGCACTATCGGCATGCGACCCGTTGACGTAACTCACGCGATCGCCAAAAGATTCTTGGATACGGTATACAGCGCGATGAAGATTGCAGGTCCAGCAAAATTCAAAGTAGGCGAATCGGTACGCGAGCAAGTACAAGACAATTTTCGAAAAAGGTTACACGCTAAATTGGACCACTGAGGTGTTTAAGATCGTTAAAGTGCAGCGTACTAATCCCATAACTTATCTACTCGAGGACTGTCGCGGAAAATCGGTCGCGGGCGCGTTCTACGAGCACGAATTGCATCGCGCGACTCATCCGGATGTGTATCTCGTGGAGAAAGTACTACGCAGGAAGGGAGACAAGGTTTACGTCAAGTGGCTAGGATTCGATAGATCGCATAACTCATGGATAAACAAAAGCAGTGTGTTTTAATTTATTTTTCTTATTTTTATAATGTACTAAAAAAATAAATATACACTGTATACATGTATACAAAGAGTTTTTATTATTATTTTTTTCTTCCATTACATTTTTTAAACTATACATGTATGCAACTTACGAGAATACATGTAAAACTACATGTATTATAAACAATATATGTATTAAGCCAAGTATACATTAAATAAATCGAAGAGAGAATTAAAGCTAATTCCTCAGCAAGCAGGATCTTGGTTGCTATTATAAATTATACATATAAAATAAATTTGAACAACTAAATTTTATTGTAAAACTACATATAAAAACTACAAAAAACATACATCTATACTACATATATAACAGTATCGTATCGTATAAAACAATATCGTATAAAACTACAAGAATACATACGTTCATACATACATACATAGATATGATATATAGGTACGTACATACATACATACGTGCATATATGCATATATATAAACTATATAAAAAATATGAAAATATATGTACATTGTATAAACATGTATATATATATATATATATATATATATATTATATATATATATATATATATATATATATATATATATATATTACAATGGAATCCGCCAATGTCCCCACGGTAACGTCTCCGTCGAATCCGGTACGATGTATCGTTTGTCGTCGTACGGACTCAGAGCGATTTTCGACTCGGACACCGTATATACTTGATGTAGCTTGGATCTTATACACGACTGGCGACGAGTCATTTCGATCTCTTCATTCAAGCACCGCGTATAATCGTCGAACGTTATTGTTTGCGTTACGACGTTATTCTTTACACCTTTCGCCTTTTTAATGTCTTTTCTGCCGTCCACCTTCACCGCGTACATATTCGCTCTGAGTCCGACGAATTCCGTCATTATCGCACCGTTATTCTCATCCTTCATTAGACCGGATACTTTTTTATTCGCGAGAGGCATCCCGTACGCGTTGTCCGTCGGATAATCGCTCGTATCGAATCTAGCGATATCGCGTTTCATCACCTCGTACACATCGCGATGTGATATACGAGACTGTCCGTGTCGGTGTACATGATCTTACGTTTCTTGCGATACAGTGGTGACATTCGTAGTGAAATTCGTACAAGCAGATTTTCGATATGTCGAGTACACATACCCACGTAAATCGGCTTGTTGAATTTTACCTCGAATTTACGCAGTTCGACGACGATTAAGTTTTCCGCAAAGACGCTGCGGCTGTGGAAATTTGGTTTCGCGATCATTGCCTCCGCGCCATACCGTCCGTCCCATATGGTCAAAAGTTTAACGTCGACGTGATTGCGCACATTTTCCATTGTTTTACCGAATACCGCGTTGTTCATTAATTTGTACAAATTTTTTTCGAAATTGTTTTTCGTACACGTTCTAAAGTGTGTATTGAATTCGATGTAATCGCAGAGCCAGGCGGATTGAGCAAATTCTAGTACGCGATATATCTTTGCGATACGAAGATCATGGCGCGTACATTGTTGCAGATTGCGATAATGGATGACGTACCGCTTCTTATCGTATAACGTCGTGAGAAATTTATCCTGCCGCGTGCCGGGGGGTTTATCGCGCGTCGGACAGAAAGGTAGGTCAGTATGTCGATCGTGCGGATACTCGAGATCGACCTCGAGAATATAACCCGTAGACGAATCCTGGAGCGATCGCGTTCGCGTCAAAGTTCTCAACGTCTTCCATCCATCAAAATTCGGCATAGGGCAGCGGTTGACACATCGCCCATCCGTACAGATTATTTACGTCAAAGTACATAAGGTATGATGACGATTTCGACGGGTCGTACGAAGTCAATGTTCCGGCAGATACGCGCAGGCCAATAACTTGTTATTGGCCTGCGCGTATCTGCCGGAACATTGACTGAGACCACCGTGTATACCGCGTTCGATAAATATAATCATATCGATGTCGATGAGCAACTCAAATTTTACGCGCGTATGTTTCAACATGGCGTCCCACGTGAAATCTGGCAATGTGTAGTAATGCGCGGGATCGAGTCCATAACTCGCGACGCAACTTTCGTGGAAATTTTCGAAAACGTCGACTAATAACAAGACATCGGTCTTGAGATATAGATCGCTGTATTCGCCGAGCGTTCGGATGGAGAATCACTGCCAGACGTTCGCGGCGTGCGCGTAATTGTTCTCCGACACTGTGTCACCGGTCAACGAGCTATAGAACGAGGTGGTAGGTGCGTGTCCTGCAGCTTGTCCGCGCGATCCACGTATTCGTACGGAAAGACATCTTTGCGCGTCAACAAGTCAAAATCTTCGTTTGATATCGTGGAAAATTCGGAATGTAAAATTTTTAATTTTTCTTTCGTTAGAAAAGATGCTAATTTATCAAGGCTGATATTTAAAAATTTGTACGAATCTATGAACCGCAGGCGTACGCAATTTCGCGAATCTGATCTCTCGGTGGTATCTTGAACATGTTTTGTAAACGAAATATATTAGTAGTAAGTGGGGCACTATGGCGCGTCAAAACAAATCCCCACCACCTTCCCACTGGCGCCAGGGGCGTGGCCCCCAACGGTCAAAAACTGGCAGCCACATGGAAATGGAGCGTTCTGATTAGTCGGTGGGGATGGGAGATGATAATTAGGTAATTAGTGGGAGCGTTCTGATTGGTTGGCTCCGTAGCTGCCCGACGCGTGATTGGCTCTATCCATAGTGCCCCGTGTGTGCGATTGGTTATCGAAATGCTAGACGAGGTAGGGGAAGGGTGAGAAAGCGTCTGAGACCGATCGGAGTCCGAAAACAAAATGGCGACTGCGAAAAGAAATATGGCGGGTCTGTAAAAGGAATATACTTGTCGAGAATGGAATGCGATTTTTTGTTCACGTGGGATGGAGCGAAGAGAAGAAAACCGATCTTTTGTGGAATTTTACTGGTTGTATACGGGATATGATGAATCCCGTTTTTCTTAGGGCGAAAGGTTTCTCAGCGCCTCATAGTTGGTGAATTTAGATAAATTTCTCGATTTTCTCTCGTTTGACATTTTTTGTATGGGGGAAATATAGGTTACGAGTGGATATAGGTTTTGAAGACATGAGATTTTCGGAGTGTAATAACCATTATTTACCAGCTCATACGGTATTTGGCTGGAGGAAAACAGAAACGGACAGGTTCACACTAAAGGTTTCTAATGACGTGGACGACGACGAACTTAGAGTTATACGAGAATTTTATCTTATCCACAAACACACGGGCTGAAAAAATTTTCTTTCGACGTGACGATAACTATGCAGGCATATTGAAGGGAGAGAGAGAAAGAGAGAGAGAGAGAGAGAGAGAGAGAGAGAGAGAGAGAGTGAGAGAGAAACGTGTGGGTCAGGAAAGCATAGAGATACTAGAAGACAATAGAAAAACACGCTCGCGCAGTAATTTCTTTAAATTTTAATGTAATTAATTCTAAAAATACAATATCAAAATATGTATCCAAAAATGGTAAATTATTTATTTGCGTTCTCACAGCAAGTTCGATATCCTTTTGGTTGCCTCGGACGGTGAGTTTGATGATATCGGCGTCGATGTAATTGTTAGGTAGACATAGTTCTATCTCCTTGATCAAATAACGTGCGCACTCGTTAACAGTATCGATGGATGCTAGCTGGTTTATACGAGCATCGATACATTTGACGATATTCTCCATCCCTTGAAAAGTAGCTTGTTGCATTACAACTGCAACGGAATAAGTTTTCCTTTTTTTCGACGGAGGTTGTTCCGCTGTTTTCGAGTCTGCTTGCGTATTTCCGGTATTGTTTTCTTTAGGAAAATTTTCATTTTCCTTATACGTCATCAATACAGCTTTCGCACCGTAGGCAGAGGTGAAGTTGATGAATATGTTTGCAAATGTGATGGGATTTACTTTGCTTTTGCTGCTTCCGTTAAAGTATGCGCTCATGTACCGAATACTGTCTTGAAATTGCTGCCACGTGTCCGCATCAAAGCTGATTCCTTCTGCAGAATTACCACTCAATTTAACGACAGGCTCGAAGATCTTTTCTTTAGATAATTGTAATCCCACGTGTAATTTCTTCGTATGAGAGGTATTGAGAGGGTACGTCGTAGAAAGCAGCAAATTTTGTTCCACATTTTGCACACAGTTCTTAAATATCTTGCGAATATTTTCTAGTTTAGTGGGATTCGCAGCTTCTTGTTGTCCGGCCATATTACTCGATGAGAATTTTGAACAAAATGTCCACTTTTAACAAACGAAAACTCGGAGGGATATTTTCGAAGTAGACGCTTCGAATGTCGTTACTCGAGTGAAGCAGTGTAGCGGTATATTACCTACCTATATCGCATCTTCCCCTCCTTTGAAATAAATAAAAAAGTACGATTTATAAATAATATACAGTTAAACCGATTCTAGAAGATTCTAGAAGAAACGCGTATTTTCGCTTTGTCTCTGCTTTTTTTCAAGGAAAAACTTTTCTCGAATAACAGAATTATTACAGATTCGATCATGTTCGAACACACGCGAATCTTCGATGTTAGATGAGAAAAATTTTAAATAAATAAATTATTGAACATTCGAATAAACTATAATTTTACGTTGCTCTTTTTCAAGAAAAGAATTTTCTCGAATAAAGCGAATATTACAGGTTCGATCACGTTCGAACGTGTCAGGGTATTAGATGAGAAAATTTAAAAATCATCATAAAATCATCGTAAAATCATCGTAAAATGCAGAAACTATTTCAAGAAGAAGAAGAAAGTATCGAAATATACAATAGAAGTACGAGTAAGAAATATTTTATAAATGTTTAAAATTTGTTAATGTTTAATTTGTTAAATGTTTGAAGAAGCGAGAACTTTCCTTCCGAAAAATTTAAATAACTATTTATTTGGACGTGCTATATATCTGGCGCCGTTTATACGCCGTTAGTAAACAAAAAAAAAAGTGAAATCGAAAAAGGGTCAAGCTACAAGTAATATAAATTTTTCAAGAAAAAATGATTTATTACCTGGGCTGAGATAGCATTCCTACCCCTCACCCTCTCGAAACTACAGGATAATTCTACAATTTTTTATAAATCTCTTTTGGAAAAGATTTTCCCTATATATAGTGCGTTTTGCGCTATCTAAAACTATTTCTGAGTTGAATTCTTTCGTGCTTCATCTCGGTTTCGTCACGCGAGTTTTAAAAGTTTCGGCTTATTTTACGCGAATAAAGGTGCGAAAAATGGGCAGTGAAGTGATTAAAAGAAGCATAAAGTTAGCATCAATGTTGGATATTCGCATAAACGCGGAGAAATTTTTATCTCAAATATCTAATGTTTCGCTTGATGCCAACTATCTGCTTTTCACACGTTTTTCCTGCGAATGTTTTGATACAATATTAGGAGTATTGTATCAGCTAGGATATTTTGGTACCGACGCGCGTTTACTCCGGATTGCCGGAGAAGTAATTGAAACGCGGCGGGCGGTTGGACACGAGGAGGAGGATGTGGGTGGTCACATCCAAAATCTTCTCTCTCACCTCCACAATGGTAAGTGACTCTATTATTTTTATAAAAGTAACTCATATATCGAACTAGCGAGTTAGCTAATTTTTAATAATAAATTATAGTAAGAAATGCACGCCAAAGAATCACTGCGGTGGTGAATCCGCTCACGCAAATTCGAAGACGACGAGCGGAGGATGAGATAGAAGCAAGTCCAGTACGTAAGCAATATTATTAAAAACTAGACAGGAGTAATGTTAAAAAATAAAAATTTTCCGAGATTAAAATATTAAATGTTTTTAGGAAGGGCACGTATTGAACCTACGCAGGAATTAGAGGAGGAGGTGCCAGAAATTATTCAGCTCTCATCTGGTAGGTTTGCATTTTTAAATAAATAATTTTTAAAAACAAATAATAAAAAATTAGAAAATCTTAATACAACTTTGTTTTTAGATACGGAAGTAAGTACTCCCGATCAGCGAGTGTTTTCACCCGGTAAGTCGATAGAGAGAAAATATTAATTAAAATACATATATCTTTATTGATTAAGGACATAATATTATTATCGAAAATAAAAATTTACGATATATTTTTTCTTAGAATATGACCACATGTATTCCCCCGTAGTCCCGGGAGAGAGAATTTGGAACGATGAAGAAGGGGAAGAAGAAGAAGAAGAAGAAGAAGAAGAAGGAGAGGAGGAGGAGGAGGAGGAGGAGGAGGAGGAGGAGGAGGAGGAGGAGGAGGAGGAGGAGGAGGAGGAGGAGATGGAGGAGGAGGAGGAGGAGGAGGAGGAGGAGGAGGAGGAGGAGGAGGAGGAGGAGGAGGAGGAGATGGAGGAGGAGGAGGAGGAGGAGGAGGAGGAGGAGGAGGAGGAGGAGGAGGAGGAGGAGGAGGAGGAGGAGGAGGAGGAGGAGGAGGAGGAGGAGGAGGAGGAGGAGGAGGAGGAGGAGGAGGAGGAGGAGGAGGAGGAGGAGGAGGAGGAGGAGGAGGAGGAGGAGGAGGAGGAGGAGGAGGAGGAGGAGGAGGAGGAGGAGGAGGAGGAGGAGGAGGAGGAGGAGGAGGAGGAGGAGGAGATGGAGGAACGCGAGGGAGAACCCGAAGGGGAAGAGGAAATTGGAGAAACACCGCCTGGTATATAATCTTTTTTCTTACTTTTTACGATTTATGTTCGTATTCAATTTTAAATTATCGAATTTTTTAATAGGAATTCCTCCCCGCCCTATTCTCCATGTGAGAAGAAGACGCTATTGATAAAAGGCGAGTTACCTCAGAAAAATACGCTTGTTTACTAAATTAAATACGAACATAATATTTTAAGCAAATTCGAAGTATTTTCTATAAAATATGTTTCTAATTTTTTGTAACTTTTGCACAGAAGCGAGCAATGAAGAGCCGCAGCGTGGAGGAGGGCTTCCACCTCGGGAAAATTTGGAGGAGGGGGAGGAAACAGCAGGCGAAGAAAGAGAAGAGGAAGAGGAAGAGGAGGAGGAGGAGGCGGCGGCTGAGGAAGGAGGACAAG
The DNA here is from genome assembly GCF_055798465.1 of Pogonomyrmex barbatus. Lineage (NCBI taxonomy): Eukaryota > Metazoa > Arthropoda > Insecta > Hymenoptera > Formicidae > Pogonomyrmex > Pogonomyrmex barbatus. The sequence continues at coordinate 3,083,441 of NW_028297149.1, forward strand.
TGGAAGAGGAGGAGGAGGAGGTGGAGGAGATGACGGGAGAAGAACAAGTGGAAGAGGAGAGGGAGGACGAAGAGGAAAGGGAACAAGCGCGTGTTGGTCACGAGGTCAGAAATTTTAATTATTTGTTATTAATCGGGGAAAATTCGCGCCGCTTTAGAAATTTCGCGATATTAGGAAGAGAGGCGATATTCCGTTTGCGTCCGCTACCCGAAGGAGTCAATGTCTATAATTGGCTTGAAAACGCGTTCGCCGAAATTCATGCGTTACATACCTCCGAACCGCACGATTACGTGGGATTTTCATTCGATTCGGAAGATTTAACGCACGGCCCGACGGGATTATCGTTTCGACCGGCACGCGACTTAACTCGCGAGGACATTTGGCGCTTCGTGAGTTCAGTAGCACAAAGTGCCAAGTGTCTCGATATCGCGCGGGATTTTAACGTACGCGTTTTCAATGTCGCGACACCCAGAGGTCGCGGACGTGTTTCAAATAAACTCACACGGGAAGACGTTGCGAAACGTTCGATTTTATCAATCTCCAATTCCGATAATTTATGTTTTCCCCGCTCTCTCGTGACCGCGCAAATTTATCACGAACGCGATACGTTGCGTGCGGGGGAACTTCACGAGCGGTGGAATGTGGTAAGACATCAGAATTCCTCGTTACAACGCGAACTCGCGTTGGATTTGACGAGGAGAGCTGGTGTCACCATTCCACCGGAGGGTTGCGAGATTCGGGAAATAGAATGTTTCCAACGCTTTCTCGCCGCATCTAATATAGCTATTGTTGTTTATAATTCTGCTACTTTTGGACGCGGCGAAAGACCCTTATTTGACGGAAGCACGGTACTCGCCTCTCTAGAACGCGAACCTTTATATCGGCTAAATATTATATATCACGAGCAACATCGACATTATAGCCCAATTTTAAATTTAAAAGCAGCCGCGGGGAGTAGAGGGGGGTATTGTATTCCATGTAATATCGGGTATCGCGAGGAAAGGGGTCACCGCTGTTCGAATAAATGTTCGCGTTGTAATAACGTGCCGCCGTGCGATCAACGCGAAATCGTGGAACTCGTTAGGTGTGAGACTTGCAAACGTTCGTTCTTCGGAAACGCATGCTTCGAACATCATCGCGCGACAAAATCGTATGACGGTAAAACTCCGACGAGCGTTGTAACATCATTCGTCTCTGCGAAGGATGCGGGCGGGTTGTAAAAACGACAAAAAAACACGAATGCGGCGTTTCTTTTTGTAAAATCTGCAGTTTGCAAAAACCCGTAAACCATCTTTGTTACATGCAGCCTCTCTCTCGCGAAGACAGATCCTCCGTTGTTGAGTGCGGCGGGGATTCTTCTGTATTTGCGAGAGAGAGCGAGCAGAATAACTCAGGTGAGCGGAAATGCAAAAAGGGACGAGTGGCATTTGTGTTTGGCGAGTGGGTAGCCGAGCGAATGCAACGACGATGTTGCTAAAGAACGCTACCTGAGGGAGTATGAAGCAACCGAAGGTATCATTCTCGATAAAAACAACATCTTACGTAATTCCGGCTTACGCTCCGTCGCCAAACTCTGCCTTAATTCGTTTTGGGGGAAATTCGGCCAGCGGAGTAACCTGCCGAATACAGAAATAATAAGATCCCCTCAGCGTTTCGCCGAATTGCTGTCGAGTCCTGAACACGAGATAGTCGGTGTATTGCCCGTTAACGAGGATGCGATATACGTTTCATGGCGGTTAAAGAGCGAAGCGGTAGTACCTTCATCGATAACTAACGTGGTGATAGCGGCATACACGACGGCACAGGCGCGATTAAAATTATACGAATATTTGGAAAAATTAGATCGTCGCGTATTATATTATGATACAGATTCATGTATATATGCGAGCAGCGGTGATCCCGAGGAGTACGAACCGCGTACAAGTAATTTTTTGGGTGACATGACCGACGAATTCGAGAGTTACGGGCGTAATAGCTTCATCGAGGCGTTTGTCTCTGGCGGACCGAAATTTTACGCGTACGTGTACACCGGACGCACGAAAATATGAAATATAAATAAGATAAAGGGGATTAAATTGAATTTTGAAAACTCGAGGCTGTTTAATTTTAAGAGTATTTATAATTTATTATTAAATAGGGAAAAAGAGGAGGAGGAAGAGATAAATCTGCGATTTAAAACAATTTGCCGCACCGCGTTTCACGAAGTAATAACGCGAAACGAGGTGAAAACGTGTGCTCCAGTTTTATTAAAACGCAGATTTATCGACAATCTTCTTTCTTATCCCTATGGTTTTACGATATAATATTTTACTTGTTGTACCCCGGATGGGCTACAACGATAATTTTAGAGATAGTCGGGTTCGTTAAGCCTAAGGAGTTGAGACTCCGAGCAGGATCAAAAGAATGGAAGGAAATCTTCTTGAAATCACTAACACACTTTCTTTATGTTACTTGGTTTATTTAACAATTGCACAATTTCTTGGATTTAGTATTGCTTATTTTATTTCTTTCACACACGGTTAAATGTCGGCGGGCGCGTATCGCGTTACTCTGGCGGCCGTCGATCAAATAGGTCACCTGAGACGCTGATAGTACGGCTCGCGTGAACTTCGCTGTGCTCGTGTAATATCTTGCGCGATAATTATAATAACGATTCCGAACGACACGTTATTCTTTACTTTTGACTTTTGACTCTTGACTCTTGACTCTTTCGATTCCGCCTTGTATAATCGGTTATATAGTCTGATTGATGCCCGATCAGCATTCGATCGATTGCGTCGATCGGTTGCGTGATATTGATTAATCAATATTACGCTCGGTTTGATCATCAAATTTAGGAATTTGCTAATCAGCTTTTTCGCAATGTTCTCACGATGCATTTCTGCGGTCTTTCGAAAGACTGGTGGCAATTTCGGCGGTCACACATTTGTGTCATCTTTCGAAAGACTTTTCGAGATTCATGCGACCTAATTTTGTTGCCATGCGGACTACTTTTGTTATTGGTTATTATTTTATTATTGGTTGTAGACCTGGCTACAACATACTTAAAATTAAGTTAGGTTAAGGCTCGGATTTTCCCCGTCCTCCCACAAATGTAAATATGTACAGAATATGTATACGGAATAAATATGTTTGTAAAAATTAAGATTATTTTTATTTTAGTTATAGTTTATTTTAGTATTAAATTTAAGAAAAAAATGCGAAATTTGAAAAATGTATATTATACGGTTTCGATTAGAAAATGTAAAATTAAAAATGTAAATTTGCGTTTAGTTATTAAGAAAAAATATAATAAAAATATTTATTTCTCTAATCGTAAGAAAAAGTATAATAAAAATTTTGTAAAATTAAATTTTTGAATCCAATTTTTTCCCACTTTCCTATAATTTTCCTATAACTTTCTTTTATCGCTAATTTTTTATATAGAAAATATTTTGAATTTATAATAGAGAATCATTAAAATACTTTGTAAAATACCTTTTAATTATAATCCTAAATTATAATCGCATAAGTTACGATTTTTAAATTTGTAAAAGAAAAAGTTATCAATTTTTACGTCCGTAATAATAAGTATTTAATTATTTTTTCCGCGAGTAAGTTTCTCCGACTTGAATTAGCTTTCGAGGAGCACCGCGTACAAGCTCGTAAGCGACGGTGCTCTCGCGGTGGACGCTCGCACGAGCGTACGAACGCGGCTTGTCGCGGACGAGTACGAGCTCGTTACGCAAAGATGTTGGCGCGAGCACACCTCCGCCGCGGTGGGGCCTTTCCGCGAGTAAGCTAATCTCAAAAATTTCTCTGAGAAAAAATCAAGTGTTCCATTCCTTTGTTTATTAATCCAAGTACGACGCGCAAGGCGTTCATTTCGCGAAATAGATGTACGCTGGAAACATCCGTGGACGTCGATCGTGTGCGGATCGACGGGATGAAAAAACAATCTTTATAAGGAGATTTCTTCGTCATTTATCCGCTATGGCAGATGTCTACTTTGAGAGAATTTTGTTTTATTACGCCGAATGGCAGGATGCTTATCAGCAACTTCAATAGGAAACTCGAGATTCCGCAATTGAATTTCATGAGGGATTACCGCGTCAGGAAGATTATTCCAACGATCCAACGCGCGCGAAATTGATAATAATTGACGATCTTATGAGGGAATCATCCTCGAGCGAAGCGATCGTGGATCTGTTTACCAAGGGAAGTCATCATAAGAATCTCAGCGTAATTCTCATCACGCAAAATCTCTTTCATCAGGGCCATGGACAACGTGATATATCTCTCAACGCGAATTACTTTGTGGTTTTCAAAAATCCACGAGATCGCGTGCAAATCCGCCATCTCGCTCGACAAGTCTATCCCAACGATCCAAAGTTCCTCGAGGAAGCGTATCACGACGCCACGTCTCAACCTCACGGATATTTATTGCTCGATCTGAAACAATCGACTCCCGACGAGTATCGTTTTCGCACGTGCATATTTCCCGATGATACGCTGAACTACGTTTACGTATCGCGCAGATCCTTTTCCGGAAGTTTCGTATAAAAGTATCGCATTCTCTTGCGACAGTCGCGCAACTTCCTTGTGATGAAGAGAGAAGAGAATCCTCGGTTAATGCGAGAAAAATCGCAGAACATTTGATAAGAAAAATATCTGTCTTCTCAAAGTGGTGTGTTATTTGAACAAAAATCAACGCGCCTCTTTCTTGCGTCAGGCGGATGAAAAATTCATTCGTTGTATCCGCGAGTGCGTTTTCAATACTCTCAAGGGTAACGTCCCGCTCGAACGTTCTGAAAAAAATCGTCTCAGCAAATATAAAGCATCTTTGCGTCGCATAGCGAAAAAAGACGGCAATTGGAAAAGTAAGAAAAAGCTATTACTACAGCGAGGCGGATTTTTACCTTATCTCATAGGGCCTATACTTTCGTTCTTATTTTCGAAAATTATCGGAGAATAGTCAGCGAGAGAGAGAGAGAGAGAGAGAGAGAGAGAGAGAGAGAGAGAGAGAGATCAAGTAAACTTAATTATGGAAAGGGCAAAAAAGATGGTCTTGATTTCCACGGAAAATCTCGAAAGAATGCAGCATCGTCTCCGACAACAGCAGCAAACGGAAATAGGCATCGGGGAAAATTCCATGAGGCAGAATTCGGAGACGATACATGGAGAAAATTTAAATTCCGTACAAACACCCGGAACGCCTTTGTCGCGGCTCGATTCCGATATGAGCAAAATTCTTAATTCTCCCACTCCGCGCGATGTAAGTGAGAAATGGAAATTGTATAAAGAAGTACTTTGGAGATATCTCCATTTTGATAAAGCGCAAAAGGAAGATTCGGCGCGTAACGCCGCCGATGAGAACAATTCAGATGCGCAGGAGGGAGACATGGTGGAACCAGCGCGCGAATCACAATCATTGAGCAAACTTTCCCATCTTGACGGGCAAGTAAGTAATATACTACGAGGCGAGTCTCTGCGTAAGCGCGAACGGCAAAGCGTCGAAAAAATATTAGAAAAGGTGCCGAAAAGTTTTCGCGCCAAGGCGCGTTTACTTTTGAAACATTTGATCGATAAAGCAGTACCCGCGAGAATTACTTGGGACGAGGAAGGAATCGTGACTATCGATGGTGACGTTATAAAAGATTCGAATATCACGGAACTGATAAACGCGATGCGCGAGAGAAAAACCGTGAAAGCAATAGGAAGAGGTCAGTTTGCGCGATTACTACGTACGACAAACACCCCGGCTGTACTCGTAGGAAATAAGGAATTGTTAGCAACCACATTTGTCAGGATATTATCATCACCACAAGCGAGTTCCACTCCGAAAATACCGAGAAAACTTTCTATGTCAACGCCGGTGACGTCGACGACGACGACGCGGAAAAGAGTACGACGCACGAGAAAGGGACAAAAACGCCGAAAGACCGAAGAAGAAGAGCGAGCGAGGTGCGCATTGTTTCTTTCGCCGCGTTTTCGTAAAGACGATATCCCTATAACTTTCGCAAAAGATTCTCGACAGGCAAGAAAGAGACGCTTACTCGATTGGAGTGAATTGAAATGACCAGGCTTGAAAATTTGTATTACGATCCAGCGCACTATGCGGGGTATTCGGCATCGGATAACTTGTCGCGTGCCGCTAAACCGAATTTCTCTCGTAAAGAAGTAGCTCGCTGGCTCGAATCGCAAGACGCGTACACGCTGCACCGTCCGTCGAGACGAAAATTTCCGCGATTGCGTTACAACGTGACGAATGTCGACGATCTGTGGGAGGCCGATTTGATCGAACTCTGTAATCTCAAAAGTTACAATGACGGATTTTCTTATCTTCTCGTGATTATCGACGTACTTAGTAAATTTGTCTGGGTAGAACCGCTGCGGGATAAAACGAGCAATTGCGTGACAAGCGCCTTCTAAAATATTCTCTCGAGAAGCGATGGTCGAGTACCCGTGTACTTGCAAACCGAACAAGGGTAAAGAATTTATTGCGCGACCAATGCAAGATTTTTTAAAAGAAAGAGGCATACGTTATCGAGTAACTCGCAATCCGGACGTCAAAGCCGCCGTCGTTGAACGCTTCAATAGAACGTTAAAGGAGCGAATATGGCGCTATTTTACACATAAAAATACGCGGCGTTACATCGAAGTGCTGCAAGATATCGTGCGCGCTTACAATCACACTCGTCATTCGTCCATCAGGATGCAACCGGCGATCGTTACGAGAGAAAATGCTCGCATCGCACGCGAAAATATGGAGCGGCGTAGAGGCGCTGGAGAGAAGGCGGCGTCGAAAGTAGTAGAACAAAAGGCTAAATTCGATGTTAACGATCTTGTTCGCGTCAGTAGAGCAAAAGCCACTTTCGAGAAAGGATACGAAGCGCGGTGGAGCGAGGAAATATTTCGAGTTTGTCGCGTTCTCCATTGGCGAAGACCCCGAGTGTGTACGAATTGTGTGATTTATCGGGAGAACACATCGATGGGATTTTTAATGAACAAGAATTAGCACGGGTCAGAAAAAATTTGAGGGAGGAAGAGTTTATCGTCGAGCGCGTGATAAAAAGCAGAGGACGCAGTGCTAATAAACAGCTGCTAGGCAAGGATATCCCAGTAAATTCGATAGTTGGATTCCCGCTTCGAATTTAATTTATCTCTAGGATGGAGGAGGAGCAATTTTTTATGGTTCTTCCGAGTGGTAGCAGTAAGAAGTATTTCCCGGGAAATACATGCTCTTCTTTCACCACGCAATTACCTCACGGCGTACATTTATTCGGGGAATGGGAAGTCGCGCTTAGCGAGATTCAATTTCCCTCCAGTCTTTTTCGTACGTCGAAACGATAATAAGATTAGATTTGTTGATTTGAAGAGCGAAAAAGATGAGAAAAATGATGATAAGTTTACGGTGAAAGAATTGCACTTACAGACGGGGGTTTATGAAAATACAGAGGATCTTATCTACGCGATTAATAAAGAGTGCAGACGCAGCGATTCGCATTTTACTTTCGAACTACGAAAAGGTTCAGGTGGTAATGTCCGTATAAGCATCGATTGTGACGACAACTGTACTCTCGTTCATTATATAAATCTACCAGCTAATATTTTTCAAATATTGAAGATCAACATCGATGATGCCGGCACAATTTACCGTCACACGTTACCTAATTCCGACGAATTAACGCCGTTTTTGAAACTCGGTTATGCCATCGGTGATGGACGCACTATATCTTTCTGGACTGCAGAACCCTGTAGTCTATGGCACGATATCCCTGATAAAATGTACGTTTATTGCGACATTTGCGAGCCTTACATAACCGGCGATACGCGGAGTCCGCTTCTTCAGATCGTTCCAACCGAAATACCCGGATGTAATTACACGTACGGAACGAATTTAGTAAAATATTTCTCCACTTTGCAATATACTCCTTTGCGAAATTCCATAAAATTGAAATAGATATAAAAGATCACCGTGGAGAAAAAATACCATTCGTATCCGGAACGCTGATAGCAACATTACACTTTAGACGCGTCCGTTAATTGCCATTCGCGGTGGAAAGTCTACGAAGCTTTGAGAAAAAAACTAAGTCTCCATGGAATACGACGAGTATTACGAAATGCAAAACGGCGAGGGCAGGGGAGGCGGAATTCCATGAATTTTCGTCGGTTCAGCCTATCAGCGCGGTCATGGGATCGGTAGTTTCCTCGGAGGATTATTTAGAAGAGTACTTCCTTATCTAAGCAGGGGAATGCGCGCAGTCGGGAAAGAAGCTTTACGCGCCGGAATTGGCGTGATGGAGGATGTTGAAAACAACACTCCGTTCAGGGAAGCAGTCAAAACGCGGCTCAAGGAATCGGGCGGAAATCTTAAGAGAAAAGCCAAAGAAAATATAAGTAACTTTTTGAAAGGCTCGGGATATAAAACATCCACGAAAATACGACCGGGTCAGTTTCCCTTCGGAGGGCACGACGCACGCACCGCTAAATCCGGGAGAAGCGCGGTTCGTAAACGCAGACAAGCCAGTAAAAAAAAGAAATCATCGAAAATTGGCGTGAAAAAAACGATTAAAAAGAAATCATCGAAGAGGAAAGCGGACAAAATTAAAAAGGCAATGAAACATCGACGAAATAGCGGGAAAAAGCGCACCGATATATTCGCTTAACCGACGCACTTTGTAAATTTGTGAGATATGTCCTTTCTTCATACCCACTCGAGCGAGTGTTTAAAGAGCGAGCTCGATCTTTTCAGTTTACCTCCTACTCAAACCAGTATCGAGAATTCGCAATGGGTTTATTACAAACCGGTGACCTCGCTCGCGGACGACGCGTCTATAGAATTCGTCGTACCCGGGCACGGAGAAGATTATCTAGATCTCACGCATACCATGCTAAGCCTTCGCGTGCGAGTGGAAAGTTTACCCGGTCCTGGAACATCGACAGCAGGAGGAGGAGGAGGAGGAGTGGGAGGAGGAGGAGCAGAAGGAAACAAAGTAAGCCCTGTGAATCATCTACTACATTCGATGTTCAACCAGATCGACGTGTACTTCAATCAAAAACTCGTATCACCCCCGAACAACGCCTACGCGTACCGCGCGTACATCGAAGCATTGTTAAATTATTCTTTACCGGCAAAAACTTCCCATTTGACTTCCTGTCTATGGGACACGGACGAACCCGGTTATATGGACGCGCTATTAGAATCGGGCAATCCCAATCAAGCTCTCGTGAGACGCGCCCGATACATCCAAGGAGAACGTTCGGTAGATCTAATAGGTCATCTTCATTGCGACGTGTTTAATCAGGATAAATTTTTAATTAACGGAGTGGAGGTTAGAATGAAACTCGTTCGCTCGAGAGATGCGTTTTGCCTCATGGAAAGCAACTCAACGTCGAAAATACGCATTCTAGATACTAGTTTACTCATAAGAAGAGCAAAAATAAGCCCCGCAGTGTTACTCGAACATGCTCGAGAATGCTGAGTAAAACAACCGCCAAGTATCCTCTGACGCGAGTCGAAGTTAAAACATTCACGATTCACTCCGGAGTGGTAGGAGAATCGATTGATAGCGCGATACTCGGGCAACTTCCGAAACGAGTAATAGTCGGATTCGTCGATAACAAAGCGTTTAACGGCGACAGAAAGTTAAATCCATTTAATTTCAAAAATTACGGCATAAATTTCTTCTCGCTATATGCCGATGGCGTGCAAATTCCGAGTAGACCGCTGCAACCGAATTTCTCAAAAGACCATCCGCTCTATGTCGAGGCTTATAACACCCTCTTCTCAGGAACAGGTATCCATTTTCTAAACGAGGGGAATTCTATAAGCAGAGAAGATTATGCCAAAGGTTTCACGCTTTTCGCTTTCGATCTCACTCCCGATCTATCGGCAAATTGCGCTGGACATTGGAATCTTGTCAGACATGGAAGTTTACGATTAAAGGCGATTTGAAAAAGCTATTACCTCAACGATTAATTGTATCGTTTACGCAGAATTCGATAACGTGTTAGAGATCGATTCCTCGCGTCAAATTATCGTTGATTTTAGCGGATGAGACATACTCGAATTTCCCCTCTCCCACCGTTATCTATTTTTCATTTCTATTTTTTCGAAAGCTTAACAAAAAGTAGCCGCAGTTTTGCTTTAGACGCGAACGTCGTCACTTCGTGCAAAATAAATTGAAAGTATATTCTACGCATCATGGATATAGTTATCGATATACAAGGTTTCCGTGACGCCGAGGGAAAGTTTATGCCGAAGGAAGTAGCGGTTGTCGCCATTAACGAAGCATTCATAAGTCACTGCATTATGATGCCTCCATATCCATTTGTCGAATTACCCGAAAAATACAGACGAGAAAACAACTGGCTCTCTCGAAACTTCCATGGGATCGAGTGGTTTGACGGAACAGTTAATTCCAAACATTTCATGGCGGAACTATGTGAAATTGCATGGCAAGCGCGTTACATATACACCCGAGGTCCAGAGAAGATACATTATTTGAAAAATACACTCGCAAGAAACGTATATAATCTAGAAGGAATCTCTCCTGCTTTCAAAAACCTGTCGGAAGGCGAAGAGTATGAATTGCGCTGCGGTCATCACGGGTTTCAGCGAAATTCCGACAAATTTCATTGCGCGTTACGCAATGCATGCAAATTGAGATACTGGATACAATCTCAAGAAGGGAACTGCTACATAAGCAGCGCTAATTCTTTTACCATTGAAAGTTCCGATGACAGTGATACAGAAAGCGAGGTTTTTATTTTTACAATAAAACGAAATTTTCCGAATCTCGTTACGTGGAGAAATAAGAGATTAGAAAAAGAACAGGCGAGGTGCGAACAAATAAAAGCTGAGAAAGAAGATCTATCGAAACTCAAGTGTGAAAAAAGGAAGCTTCTACCCTACAATCCTCGCAAGAGGATAAAAATATAACGACACCGACGAGCCAAAAAACAAGTCAAACATCATTCCACACCGCGGAAGATGAATTCGCTCGAAATCTTACGAGCGTTGCATCATCTCAATATCGAACATGCGGATGTGTATCCTGTCGACAGAATCCCGAGGATGTGGACGAAGTCGACGACCATCGTCGCGAACACTGATAATCACGATCGTCCTGGACAACACTGGGTTGCTTTCTACCTAGACAAGCACGGAGAAGGCACGTATTTCGATAACTACGGACTACCACCCCTGGATTCCAGATTCAATCTACGACTTCGACGAAACTCTACTACTCATAAATGGAACATCACGCGATTACAGGGCACATTTTCTCAGACCTGTGGACAATATTGCTGCGTATTTCTTTATTATTTGTCTCGCGGTTATAAGCTTAAACAATTTCTCAAAATATTCAGCGAAGATTACGAAGATAATGATAAGCTAATCGTACAATTATTTCGTAAAATCTTTCTTCATGGAAAAAAGAAATGTGAAAAATCTCATGTAACGTGCTGTCATATACAAACTTGTACTTTTAAGAACAATTAAACATTAAAGAAACACTATTATGGTATAATTTGTATAATGATATAACAATAAATCTAATTTTTGTAACATAAATTCTTTGTCCATTTTACTTCCTTTCCCACCGATTTAAAACCAATTTTAACCACATAATTCCAAGCTAGAAATATCTAATCATTTTTTTAATATTTTTCGTTTGTTTAACCATAGAATTAAGGAACATAACCCCGCTAGTGTATAACTCCAAATGTTAGAAAAATCTAGAGTTTACATCTAGAAAATTTTTTCAATCCGCGTGTTTGTCTTAGAATAAAAGCTTCGTATAACTCCGAATTCGACGTCGTCGACGTCAGAAATATATAGTGCGAACCTGTCCGTTCCCGTTTTCCTCCTCCCAAATACCGTACAACCTGATAAATAATGGCTATTACACACCGAAAATCTCATGTCTTCAAAATCTATATCCACTCGTAACCTATATTTCCCCCATACAAAAAATCAAACGAGTCGAGAAATTTATCTAAATTCACCGACTATGAGACGCCGAGAAACCTTTCGCCCTAAGAAAAACGTGATTCTTCATATTCCGTATACAACCAGTAAATTCCACAAAAAATTGGTTTTCTTCTCTTCGCTCCATCCCACGTGAACAAAAAATCGCATTCTATTCTCGACAAGTATATTCCTTTTACAGACCCGCGATATTTCTTTTCGCAGTCGCCATTTTGTTTTCGGACTCCGATCAGTCCCAGACGCTTTCTCACCCTTCCCCTACCTCGTCTAGCATTTCGACAACCAATCGCACACATGGGGCACTATGGGTAGAGCCAATCACGCGTCGGGCAGCTACGGAGCCAACCAATCAGAACGCTCCCACTAATTACCTAATTATCATTTCCCATCCCCACCGACCAATAAGAACGCTCCATTTCCACGTGGCTGCCAGTTTTTGACCGTTGGGGGCCACGCCCCTGGCGCCAGTGGGAAGGTGGTGGGGGTTTGTTTTGACGCGCCATAGTGCCCCACTTACTACTTATATTTTTCTTTTGTTATCGGCAGCACGTCGATCCTGCCTTCGAACGCCGTAGCTATTTCCGTGACAATAAAGTGCGCGTCATAACCGGATAAGTTGTGAAATATTATGGGAATGCAATATGAATCTTTATAATTTAGATTACAATTTGAGTGCGCGGGACCACGGTAACGACTGATAAAATGACAATGATCGCGTACTCGCGTGTCGTCCGACGCAAATAGTTTCTCGCAAATGTGACAACGCGTCGCGCTATGATATGCCTCCCACTGCTCTCTCGACAACGTTTCCATGGGGACATTCGCGGATAACAGAATTTTTACTTGATGCGCCGAATCTTCGAGTTGCCGAACGAACCACGCAACGTAGTTTTTGTCGCGACGAAATCGATATACTGATAACGCGTCGTCGTACGAGCATCGCATGTAATATCCGATGCTAAATACCTCGTGCTGCTGGTAGGTGTACGATGCGTCTTCCCTCTCTGCCGGTTTCGTTCGCCGTAATACGCACTCCAAGTCCGCGTAAATGATGAATGGAAGTTGTTCCTTATTCGTGATTCTTGAATTCGAGCCACTTGTCGTCCTCGCTCAGCAGTCGGATGGTGCAATCGTTCATCTTTTCGCAGTCCGTTGTATGTGACTGCAATCTTTCAGACGAACTGAAGTAATGTAGACATCTGCAAACGGAAAATATGATTTTTAGTATTTAATAAACAATTTTATAAGAGAAATAATAAAATTTGTTAAAATACATACCGGTCGCAAAGGTATTTCTTATGTCCGTATTTATTCAGTTGCGAGCTCACAAGACAGACCTTTGATGTACGCAAAGTGCCCCGCGTTGTCGTCGCGCGGATCCTGCACATACAATAGATTTGCGTGCTTCTCCATCTTTCTTGATGTCAGCCGTATCGGGAGAATCTCCTTTTCCTTGATACCATAGATATTGATTGAGATGTCGTTGAGATGTTCGAACTTCTTAATTTGGTTCAACGTCATCGGAAACGTAATGTCTTGCAAATTTAACACCGTATAATGCGGGTACGATAATTCCTGATTTGTATTCCTTTCAGCCGGATGCAGAGCCGCGACCACCGACCACGCGAAACACGCATTTTCATTGAATCGTACATTGATCACTGCTCGCTTTAACATAATTTGCCGCGGTAATTCGATGTAACATCCCGCATGCATTGGATTATATTTATTAACGTTTACAGTCAAATTTAGAATTCGCGACAACGCCCATCCATTGTCGCGTTTTTGGAATTCTTCGAGCGACGCCAACGTGGGTTTGATAACGTACTGCTCGTATCACTCGTCCAAATTTAACATTTTTGACACTCGAAAGAGTTCACTATTTTTAGTATTTATACTTTTGTTCGCGTGTTTATCGCCCGTCACAAACTCGCCATTAAATGCAGTGTTCACTTTCACACTATCGTGTCTTTGTATAATATCTCGCACTCGCTCGAGCACTACACCACCAGCGTCTTCTAAAAATTGTTGCGACACGATATAGTCCACATTGATCACCGCACCAGTCAACATACGGTTTTCAAATGCCGTATCGATCTCTCGCCAAACGAGAGATCCAGTGTCTCTACTGCTCGCGTACTCATCACCAACGTGCACGAAACGTCTTTCTAATTGTAATTTTGTACCCGCGAGTCGCGCGATCCTCGCCACCGCAGATTGTCTATTTGCAATAGTGAGTCGAGGACGCTTAACACGGCTAAGTTCCTCGAGTTGTTCGATGCACTCCTCACATCGTTGCAATCACGCGAAACACTCCACCAAGGTAGCGACTTGGCTGCACTGCTCCAGCAGCTCGCGTTCCACTCGCTCTAGATGTTCCATATTGCAAAATCTTGATTCTTTTAAATTGTTGTACTGTCTCATCAAAACAATTTTACATTTTTTTACTTTCTTTTTTTCTTTTTTCTATAGCTGTTTTAACTCGAAGCCAGTATATAAAGCGTTGTATTTCCGACATGTCCGGAGATTGATGGGAATAGAACAACCATATATGATTATCCTCGCTTCTTGGAATTATCTCTGCTACTTTTTGCCGCGAGAGAGGTAGTAATATATTGTATGCGTGTCCTCTATAATGATAATATGTGCACGCTTCCAGAATTATTTCCGCTTTCTCAGAAGGAGCGGAGAAGCAAAGAGTCAAATTGTAGCGTCCCTTAACTCTTGGACGAGGAATCGGGAAATGGGGAGTTGAGGTATAGTGTCTCTTTATAAAATACACCGCCACGTTCACTGATAGATGAGAGATTGAATCCCATAATGGAGAACTTGTTAATTCTTCCAATGACCTTTCCATATTGTTTTTATATCACATCACACTCTTCCACAGAGCACTTGCATATGCCTCGTTCACAATGTTGTCTTTTTTCAATTTGTGCAAATTGGGCACATGTTGCGTGGCATTATCATACAGACGGACTGTTGGCAATTGGAGCAAAATCAGTTTTAGCGCATTGAGAGTATCTATCTCGTGCTTCCTAACGGCATACAATACTCCAATGTCAGTGTCCGCCAGACGAACCATGCATTCGGCACACAGAGTTAGTGCACCACCCGTTGAATAATAAAATTGTATTGAACAATACTTTTTATTATTATTCAACGCAAGGAGTTCCGAACGGGTAACAATTTTTTCTGCATAATCCGTAAGGTCATCACTTTGATCACTTACGTAATTGCTATCGTCAGACAATGCATGCTCTTCATCTTCAATATCAATGTCAATATTGTCAATATTGTCAATCTCTATTTCTTCTTCATTTTCAAACACTTTATCCACTATATTCACAAGGTCTTCCTCATCCATATTAAACACATTTTCTATATTTAACACATTATCCATTTTCACCGTCAACTATTTTTTTCACACACATTAGACTATTTTTTTCACACACATTAGACTTCCATCTACTGTGATCCTGCACACCCCATGACCCATTATATATCATCGACAATTTCTTTGTCCCTTTGTCGGAACATCATCATAGGTCTCCCCAATTTGTTTATAGCAACCGGAGTATCGGCGCTTCTCTTGACACGCCGCGACACGTACGCCGATTTCCGCGAAAAAAGCCATCATAAGTCTCCCTGATTTGTTTATAGTAACCAGAGTATCGGCGCTTCTCTTAACACGCCGCGATACGTACGTCGATTTCTACGAAGAGCTATCTTTTGGCGGGCTCTTCCTAGAAAAAAATTTGAACGTCATCGCACTCCTTTGCGAACATGTCGCTACATGTTTGATTGCAACAATGAAGTTCCTAGAAAAAAAGGGGGGGAAGGAAGGGAGGTTAACGGTTTGCCATGTCAAAAATTTACGCGATCAGTCTTCCATCAAACGATCTGCACGACAAAAACGGTACTCCATCATTTGAACAACATGCAATGTATTCCGCCAAAGGAAACAGCGCACCGTACAATGGCGAAAAACAAAAGAAGAAATGTAACGCGTAAGTTTCAACTGCATTTTTAAAAATTTTTTTCTCTTTTTCCCAATATTGTGCAATATTATATATTTAATTTCCACAGTATTTCGGTGAAGCGTCGCGCAATGCGCTTACTGAGCAGACGTTACACTCTGACGGCCACGGGTTACAAATATTTGGAAATTGGAATCAACGTTGGTCCACCGAGCTACGTGGAGATCGCTCTGGGAGATCATCGGGGACAGGAATTGATACTGTCTCTCAAAACGTGGAAGGAACTCTACGAGCAGCGATGGAATATCTATAAATTGCTGCTAAACGATTACAAAGACAATTTTATAAGCGTCGGACTGTTAACCGTCAGAATTTGTCTGATGAACGACGTTACATTCGTACGTCTTGAATCTTTGAACGTACGCGTAACGATGATCGAATCGACGTTACGTCGAATGTTTGCTCTGAACGAACGTATCGATGATATGTGACGTTCGTTCGACTCGTCAGATTCGTCGATACGATCGATACCAAGTATCGCGATTCTCCAACATCGCATCTGTTGTAACAAATCCCGAAGTGCCAAACGCGATACGCGATTGCGATATCTTCGATAGACGTCAACTCTTCGATTGCGAGCTGTTAGCTTTAGTTTTTAGTGTATAAGAAAAAAACATGTGAATAAAAAAATTTCACACTTAAAAATGTATTCAATTTGTTTAAAAATATAAACGTATATAATATGCAAAAAACATGTATTTCTTTCATTTCTTTCTTCCCCACCATAAAATAATTAGAAAAATAACATTTTCCATAAGAGAGAGCCGCAACGGAAGAGATAATAGATATATGAGAGAGAGATATTTATTTTTTACTCGGTGGCGGTGGCGGCGGGCACGGCGGCGGTGGCGGCGGTGGCGGCGGCGGCGGGTGCGGCGGTGGCGGCGGCGGCGATGGACGCGGCGGCGGCCCCCCCCCCCTTCTGACGTCATATCCACGCGCCCTGTCCAATTTTTTATATCATCTTCGTTATTTATCTTTTCGTAATTATTTATCACGGTGCTGAAGGCATCAATCGTCGATTCAATCGCACGCTGTTTACGTTCAAATGGCACTGGGTCGCCCAACACGCGCCGTCCCTCCTCCCCCCTTCCCGGAGCTCCTCGGTTGCGCGCCGTTCCCCCCGCACACCCGCACCCCCTCAACGCTTCTGAGTTAGAATCGGTGTAGTATATCTATTTTTGCTCTTGTGTTGAAAAAGATAAATAGCGCGCGCGCGCGCGGTTGTATTAAAATGTCTAGTATTAAAAATTCTGAATTTTAAATTAAAGAATTTTTAATATATTGGAATAGAATATATCAATGTATTATTATTATGTTAGAATATAATATAAAATTGTATCTCGACACAATAATTCAATAAATTGCATTTACTTTGAAACATAAGTATTCAGAATTGTAAAGATGTAATTTTAATTTAAAAAGTTATTGAGATATAATATACAAGGTGTCCCAGACTGTGCGTGAATAGCAGATTTCTGAGATCATTTTGAGAGGAAAAATCTACCAATATGTCGAGGCTACAATAGTTTTTAAATGAGAAGGGTTTAAAGTTTACAAATTGAATTGTCCGAAATTCGCGCGCTTAGGCAAGGCACATTGCACGGTAGTAAAGGTGTTTTCAAACACCAATTCTATTCTGCGAATTGATGTAATTCCGCGTTTATTGTTGTAATTGTTTCCTATTTTTATCTTTTTATGCTGTTGATTAATTACAGGAATAATAACAGTACAATAAAAAATGTGTGGAAATGCGATACGCATCGAACTGTCATAGCTGTATGTAATATATCATAAAGGACAACATTCGCATTCGGTACAAATTAATAACAACTAATGAATAATATTTTTTTATTTATTTTGTATTTATTTCCATGTCTTATTCATACATAAGATAAAATAGAGTAACACATAATAATAGACATATTTTATGCCGATACTTATTATTCTAATTCAAATTAAAGATCACTAATGGCGTATTATTAGAAAAAAAACGTGATAAAATATTGTAATAAATCTGTAACTGAAATAATAATAATTAATTGGTGCTAATAATAATAAAATATGAAATCATAATTTTATAAATTATAGTCATAATTTATAAAATAATAAGTTATAAAATCATAATTTTACACTTTATTGATAATAAAATTATTTATTTTTAATTCAATATGAAAGAAACTTAAATAAGAAGCATAATTTAATTGCAATTTCAAAATTCTTATTTATTTTTTTTTAAATTGTGGATTTAGCTTTTTTATTGTATTTCTTATTCATGATGTTATTCATTGTATTCTGTGTGTGTGTGAAACAGGATTTGTGATTCCTAATAGAAAAAGAGATGAAAAAGGAATAAAAAACTATAACGGTGCATATTTTGAATGCATCATTCCGTGCCGTCCATCCGCCGCCAACCAATGATCCATCGAACAAAAGCACTTTTCGTCACTTTTTTTTTTGTATAAATTGGGCTCTCGAAATTAATTGCGAGACGGCCGCGTATTGTTTGCATGGGACGCGTCCCACATCGCGCCGCCGAACCCGGTTGAAGATTGTTGAGCGCGAATGAAGCTAAGACGCGCTTTTGATTACGAAAACAACATCCGAGTATCCCCGGAGTTCCCCGAAATATTCCGGAGATAAAAAGATCGCTAATCTAATTAGAGCGGTGGTGGCGGCTAAATCTCGAATCTATCCCGATATCCGCTCAAGAGAACACATCGCCGAAGATGAGGATAACCCGCCTTCGAGTATACCCTCCCCGGGTATTCCCGACCGACCGCTTTCCCTTTCGCGAGTACATTGAAGGAGTCCACATGCACCCGCAAATTTTTCAGCAATTTAGCGGACGGCTATTTATACGCTATTTTTTATTTATACTGTGAGCCAGACCGCAACAAGCCACAGAGATTCGATAGATTCGTCGAACTCGTCCGTTTACGAATTACACGCGTAAGAATAGACAGTCATGTGATTTACGACCATCGTTGTCTGGCAACCGCGTTTGCGACAGCACGCGATCGCCTAAACAAAAACATTGCGAACTTGCGGCCATAATTACGTTCTGACAGATACCGCGTTCTAGTGATCTCGCCGACGTACGAACGCCGCTCGCAAGTATACGCACTGTATCTCCACGTCGGCATAAATAATTAATAATCAGCCTTAAGTATCATCTTCGTTGTATTCTTTGTGATATCAGTACTGTTATGCTGTTATTTATATTTTTTTATCTATTTTATTTTACAATAAATTCCATCTATTGTTAAATCTACGGATTTCTCTTACAGATTCTTCTACGTTCTCGTAATAAAATTTTTCTTATCTGCATTGCATTTGGATGTCGTTTAAACGGATATCTATTACGATACAATCTTTCTGCTCTACAATAATTTCGTCCAGCTTTACCAAGCACAAGAATAATATTAACGATTTTATTTGAACTGTAAGCGGCCATTTTGAAAAAAGCTTTGAAAAAGTCCACTAATGTAAAAAAATTGAAAGAAAAAGCTATACGAACAAAAGAGGAAAGTTGAATCGTTCAATTGAAAAGGATTGGACTCAATTCCATGTGCGTGATCAGACGTATGTTAAGCAGTGTGGATAGATCGCGAAGACGCACGCGCGTAAGAATCCCGCTCACACGTGCATACGTACATGGATAACGTCGGCGGTACTGTAACCTTCAGCTCCATAACTCGGAAAGTACTCAATGAAACGTAACTTTATTATAGTGTTTTAGAAAGCTCTCGAGATAAGCTACAAGAATATGTAATAAAAAATAGGGGTATCCATTTAAAAAAACATTAATGATCTGGACCTGATTGTGACAAGATCATTCAAAGTCAAGTCCACATTTTCATCATAAGTCCCCCTTCAAGCCATGCAACTGTCGTTCGAAAAACTTTTCAATAAAATCATCGATTCGCGAGATAATCGACCATATCACTTAAAATGAAACAGCTTGTGTGTGTGTGTGTGTGTGTGTGTGTGTGTGTGTGTGTGTGTGTGTGTGTGTGTGTGTGTGTGTGTGTGTGTGTGTGTGTATTGACATTTGAAATATACATATAAATAGGTAATAAATAAGGAGAGCCCACGCCCCAGAGGCGGAGAGGAGGGGTGAAGGGGAAAGGGAGTCCTAGAATCCCCGGGGGGTTTGCGCTCGCGGAAGTGGATCCCCCTGGCGATCGTCGGAATAATTTTTTTTTCCTCGATTGGTTTTCCCCTGATCGGGGATAGTTTCCCCCTGACGGTCGGGATTTGGCGGTCGGAGTTTTCCCCTGGCAGTCGAGGGCCTGGCGGTTTTTTCGCAGCGTTACCCCGCTGGCGCGCTCGGCGTCGCCAGTACAGGGTACTGGCCCTGAGGAGAGGATGTCGCGCGTCCCATTTTTTAGGATGCCGTGGTTAGGCGCGCGTCCCGTCTCTTCGGCGTCTTCTACAGTGCTTGGCGCGTTCTGCAACGAGAAGATGTTGCGCGTCCTGTTTTTGGAAGGTTGCTACGGTTTTCGACGCTGCTTTAGGGTATTTAACGAAAGGTATCGACGACATATCATTAGATTATCGTTAGTCTTCGAGATGGAGAGTCAGCCTAAAGTTCCAGAGAGTCAATTGAAAGATTCGGAGATAATAACGCTCTTAGACGAACCGTTCGAGTTCTCGAGAGAGATGGAATGCGCGGTGGTGAAACAGGAGAAACGCGCGATGACGATGAAACGGAAGAAACGTCCTATGATCGAACGGAAAGAGGAGAAGGACAATAGATTGGTGGAAACCGATAGCGATGCGATCAATTCGCTCGAACTGATACGCACGATATGAACGTCTACATATTCGGCGATGTGCAATTTGCGGTTGATAATGGCGTTTTTGTCTAGACATCTGGCGCTTCGAGGAACGGAGCCGATCGCGCGTATATGCGAGGCCGAGCAGGAACACTATACGTATGATTATACTATATGAGGAACACTTTTGTCACCGATGAAACACGTATTGTCACCGATATGTGGAATCAGAAAGGTTCGGTTGGACCTGTTTCTGTTTAGGGGAGAGCATCGTCGAGAGTTCTGCGACGCCGGACGACGAGTGCGTGTATGGAGATCGAGATAGCGAAGGAAGCTTTCTCGAAGTGGATACGAGAGTATGGGGAGTATCTGGCGCGTCTGGATATGGTGAGGAGGAACCTCAACGACGAGATCTGTGGCGGCGGTCTCGACGCGTTGTTCGCGTCGTTGTCGGAAGACAAGGAAAAGACTGACCGATTCGTTCAATACGTAATGAAGTTGGAAAATGAGCGACAGCTCTAAGCGAGGTTTCCGGATGAGAAGAGGATCGATTGCGAGTTGGTTCGATTGTACGTGTACAACATCAAGGATATAGTCAAGAAGAAGAAACGCAACTGGTGGAAATACGCGAAATTAAGAGTTCAATTTTTGAACTCCGCGTTGGATCGAAAGAAGGAATTGGTGCGGCAGTTGTTAGAACAAGCCGCCGATGATCTAAGAAGAATGCCTGGAGTGCGTGAAGAAACGAGAAGCGTCGAGTGCGACAGCGAGTAGGGATGCCGCGCGAGAGATCTATGTACGCGCGATGTATGAATTGTTATGACACGATAAAAAAAGCTCATGCGAATTATCGTGAGAGGTCATATAAGATTGTGAAAGAGTGTGCGAGTTTGCGCAAGTATATGTATAAGTATATATATATATAAGAATATGTATATGTATATGTATATGTATAAGAATATGTATAAGTATATGTATAAGTATATGTATAAGTATATATTGCGTAATAAAAATGAATATGTACGAGATATTAAAATAAAAATAAAAAATCTGAATCGCCATTAATACGCATCGTTGTTATAGCGAATCTAACCGCGATATATATTGCGTAATAAAAATGAATATATGTATGAGATATGTTAAAATAAAAAATGTGAATCGCTATTAATACGCATCGTTGTTATAGCGAATCTAACCGCGAGAGGCGAAGTTTCCTTTCCCTTTCCCTTGTTCGTTTACATATCTTCTTAGAAACGAGAAGTAGTTCGCCGGAAGTTTTCGATTAGCGATACCGAGAGTGACGTTATTAGGAATGTATGAGAGGCGAGAGGTAGAGTCGCGTGAGGAAAAAAAATCTAGGAACGTTAGTAACAGGAGGAATTCTATTAAGAATGTAAAAAAGGAAACAGGTAAGAGTTTCTCGAGGAAAGAAAAGAATGTTTGGGTGATTTCGCGACGTGCCTTTTCCGCGCTCGCTACGCGTGGCGTGGCGTGGCATACCGGAAGTTCGACCACAATGATGATATCAGATTTGTCGTTCGTTTCATTGATTTTTTTTATTTTTTCTATTCCAT
Organism: Pogonomyrmex barbatus; assembly: GCF_055798465.1. Taxonomy (NCBI): domain Eukaryota; kingdom Metazoa; phylum Arthropoda; class Insecta; order Hymenoptera; family Formicidae; genus Pogonomyrmex; species Pogonomyrmex barbatus. Next base: position 3,105,813 of record NW_028297149.1, read on the forward strand.
ATAATATTTTTTCCGTTTTTTTTTATTTTTCTGTTTTATCATTTTTGCGTTCTATTAACTTTGTTCGTAGCGGTATTACGTCATCGATTCGGGAGAGCGAGATTGTCGTTCGTTAGGAATCGCGTATTTTTCTAATCACGCGACGAGAGATCTCATCTCGTATTTCGTCGATTCAGAAAGTTTTCTTTGTTCCGTTCGTCATCGCTCGCGACGAGGTGTTTTAGAAACGAGAAGTAGGTTAATAGTACGCCGAAAGTTTTCAATTAGCGATATCAAGAATGACGTTATTGGGGATACGAGTACACTGCTTGTTACGCGTTACTCGCCGGAAGTTCAACCGCAACTACGATAGTTTATTATCGTTTACGCGTTTCTTGTAACATGTTTAGAAAAATAATTGTTAGTATTTTTTTAACGCGTTTAGAAAACAGTTGTTAGACGCAATGAGTAACGGGGAGAACAAACTCATTTCCCTACAGTTCCCGTTGAACGGGATAATTATCAAATTATTTTTTATTCTAATAATTAGATTTAAAAAACATGTTTTTTGCAAACAATTGTTTTTTAAAACAATTTGATTTTTTTTTAATGGATAATTGTAGCAAATTATGCAATACCTGTATGAAATATGAAAATTGACACTTCGTTCTATTTGATGTTAAGAGGAAATGAAATTCAAGTGAGTATATTTTTTTATATAAATATTGTTATATAAATATTGTTATATAAATATTGTTATATAAATATTGTTATATAAACATTATTATATAAATATTGTTACATAATATTGTAATGTGGGAGGTGTGGGAGGTGTTGATGTATTGAATGTTGTTTGGGTATTGTATTATTGGCTGTGTCAATTTGTTGATGTAGCTGTTGTACTTGGTAGATGATGATCGTGTGTTGCACACTACGCGTCTCGAGCGAGTGTATGTGTCCTACTGCACTGCGTCGCCCACAATCGACTGGTGAAAGCTGGTTCTCAATCCGAGGAGAGTGTCTGTCCTCGACCAGTTGAGTGGCAGACCAACGGTGCGAGTGTCGGCACCAAGCAAAGGGGAAAGTTTAGCAGCCAAGTGTCGCTATGCGTTTAATAATAGGAGCGCAAGCTGAAGGATATATGAAGGTTGTATGCACGCTAACAATCAAAGAACTCCGAGTTAATATAAAGCCATTATATTCTCGCAAACACAAAAAGAAACATGTTACAAAAGCTATCGGGACTGCATCTGCGTCCGCGAGAATAACGCGTGGGCGACCTGTCGCGTCGGTCTCCGCGCATGCGCGCGCAAGCTCTTGTAGCCACTCCCTGCGCCTCTCACGAGCCCCGGCTCCTCCTCGGCGCGGCCGGGGGGTGAGTGTTGGTGGCTCGACCTGGGCCGGTGGGTCCCGCGGTCTGCGTGGCGGCTTCGGTGTAGAAGCGTGTCATGACGCGGCAGCCGATGATGCACGTGGTCGAGCTCGATGACACAGATGTGCCACGGCCTGTCCTGTGGCGCGTCGAGCTCCAAAGAGCGGCCAGAAGTCGCTCGAATGCGGTTGAGCTCAAAGAGGTCGAGGGCCTTGGTGCATCCTCTTCGTGCGGAGTAGGCGGCCAGGGCAGGCTATCCTCTGAGGAGGAAGCTGATAGGTCCAGGAGGACCGTTGCTTGAAGCGACCGGTTGGGCGCCTGGCTCGTCATTCCGCCGGCGGAAGTCCTCATGCTGCGCAGCGGCTCCCTGAGTCGATGGAGATCGGCGTGCTGAGACTACGGCCTAGAGCAGGTCGCCCGGACATGGGCGGATTGGGCGGCATCGCTGCCACGAGAGTCCTTCCTGGATGTGGTGTAACTGCGGCGTTCACGGCCGACAGGAACACATCCGTAGGAGAGAGGCGAGATGGATATGGCGGCGTTCACGGCCTTCAGAGGTAGAGCCGGTTTGGCGGCGTTCACGGCCGTCAGAGGTAAGGCCGGAAGGGTATCCGCGGCGTTAACTGCCGCGGGGAGTACGACCGAAGGCTGGTCGGTGATTTCCAGCAGGAAAAACTGCCGTGTGCTGAGCAATGAGGCCAGGGCTGGCCTCCAGAGCTCGGAAGGCGTCGCAGTGCAGCTCGTAACCAGAAAACTGGTTGAAGGCGACTGAGGCGAAGAGCGATGCCAAGTGCCGCTCTTATATAGCTCCGCTGCTGCGTTTCAGACACGAGAAAGTGATCGATTCGCCATCTAGTGGCGGGCGCGCGAACCACCATATTGCGCGGGACTGCGCGCAAGGGTGTGTCGGTGGTGCGGTCGCAGTGACTGCCACAGTAATATAACTATAATTGTATAATATAACTATTTGTATATAATGGAGCTATCGAATTCTTTTACAGTGGATTGTTGGAAACGAGTTGTCGTTGACCTTATGCGATACGAATTTTGAATGTGTATCTGGGATGCTATTGCGTAGTATATTTTTATATAATACCAATAATATAGTATAATTATATATAGTATATAGTATATAGTATTTTATATAATACCAATAATACCAATAATATTAATAATTTATTACTATTATTTATTACTATTATTACTATTATTGTTTCAGTGTGAATTACCATCGATTTTACACATCGAATTACACGGCGTGAATTTGTAGAATACTCAGAATACTTTCGTAAGTATATTATTTATACATATAATATGATTATTATGTGTTACTATTATATGTTACTATTGTTTGTTAATTTTATCGTTTCAGTGTATATTGAAGAAAGATATCGAAATAAAAGGATATATCAATCAAGAAAAATAAAATGGATGCGGTTGAAACAAATATACCATCGTCAGTATTTCTGCGACATACGATTAGAAGATAAAAATGGAAACAATATCTGTGAAGATAAATTTTTTACAGGAGATATATTCTATTTGATTCTTATTCCTTTGTTTGGAATGGAACCTCTTGAATCGCCAAAGTGTTGGAAATAATTATTGCATACTTTTATATATTTCATAATATTTTTATAATCATATTATTTTTTTATTAATATTTTTCTATATTTCATATTTTATATTCCATATTTTGATATTCCATATTTTATATTTGATATTCCATATTTTACATTTGATGTTCTATATTTTATATTTCATATATTTTATGATATATTCTATATTTTTTTTCATATTCCTATGTTTTACATTATTCTATATCTTATATCATATCTCTAAAAAAAATGTATCTTTTGAGAATATATTGTAAAGAAAATATTATATTTTTAATAATAATTAAATTTTAATTATATATTTTTTCAAGAATATAATGTAAAACAATTTATCAACAGTGAAACTTTTCCTTAATTCGTTTTAAGAAAAAAATAAAAATTCATTTATTATAATCGCGGTTGAACTTCCAGTTCGCATTTGCGTAGAGTTTCGAAGCGACCGACATGTTTCTTCCTTTTTTCTTTGATAATGCGAATAAAGCGCGAGAGGAACAAACTGTTGTGTGAGTCGTTTCGGGGATCGATCAAGGAGTCGGAAGGAGGCGCTCACCACTTTGTTTACCACTTTATAAACTTTATTAAAATTGATACAGCTTGTCCTTCTTAATTCGGACCGCGACAGACGTGATGACGGATCTCGACCAGTCCTCTCCTAGTATCGATCTCCCGTTTTTATCCTGTTCCAGGCGGCCGGTCCTTGCTGTGTCATCAAAATGTTCGTCAGCGTTCGCGGTATATTTCTTTACGCGCGGCGGTTTTCCGCGTAAGGGCCGCGCAACCCGGTTAACAGTTGCTTCACGTGAAGCGGTTACACAATAAATGCGCGATTAGCCCGGTAGCGTTGGTAATCGCTATCGCTTGACAAAATAATAATTCGTTGGGTAAAGTATCGCTTGCCGCAATCCGCTTTGTCAGCGGTGGGCGTGATTGCGTTCTCGGCGCTCGCGACAAAACGATCGAATCTGCATTGTTTTTTGTTATTAAAATAGAGAATAGAAGTCAGTCTTATCGTAGTCGCGGTTAAAAAATTTCTGGTTCGCATGTGCGTAGTTTCGTCGCGACAACGGATGCGTCTCTTTCTTTTTTTTCGATAATAAAGCGCGAGAGGAACAAAAGATTGAATCTGCATTGTTTTTGTTATTTAGATCGAACTATCTTAGTCGTAGTTGGACTTCCGGCAAAAAAAAAATAAGATTTCGCGAAGAATTTCGTCGCGGAGATGGATGCGTATTTTCCTTTCTGATAACGCGAAAGCGTCATCAAATAAAAGCTAAAAAAATAAAACTTCTGAAGATAAGATTTTTCTTTTGCTCGATAGTAATACGGGCATCTCTCTCTTATCGCGGCGGATTTTACCTCTCGTGACGCGTACCGATGACGACATCGACATAGCTCGCGTATCTTTTGGTCGGCGCGCAGTGTCAATTCTATTTCCGCTTCGCGCGATGATGCTCGCGCGCGAGATCGCCGTAGTCGCGTGCGCGATAGCCGTTATTGCGGGGATTCGTGATTCCGTCGCCGATAGCAACGAGGCGATTCGGTTTTTGCAAACGTACGGATACTTGGACAGCGGCAACGTGCAAACGATATCATCCGATAACGCGATGTTGGCTCTGAGACACGCGATCGCTTTTTCAGGAGTATTATCGTATACTACTAGTAATACGGTTCTTAATGACGCTATGTTGAAACAGATGCATAAACCGCAATGTAGCATCAGAGATATATCGAATTCCGCCTTGGACAAATTCTCCAGGAAATGGGTGAAGACGCACCTCACTTAGAACTTTCATCTGATGAGCGAGAGCGTCCTACGAGTCACTAAGATCGCGTTTAAGATGTAGGTGGCGAATTTGTCGTTAACGTTTGAGCGCGATTCCATGAATCCCGATATCGTGCTATCGTTTCAAGCTTTCACACGTTCATAGATTCTCGACATTGCGATAGCCGAATATGTCCGTCATTGCTGGACGGATCCGTTAACGTGTTAGCTCACGCTTTCCTCCATCGGAGTCATCCGAGGTGTCGAAGGTGCACGTAGATAACTCGGAGAAATGGCACATCGAGCTAATCCTACCGATACGCTTCATCTACTGTATACATTGACGCACAAGATCAGTCACGCTTTAAGATTACACTACAGTCCTCAGAAAAATACAATAATGTACGCCTTCGTTTCCTCTAAGACTTTTCCCGTGCCTTTGAGCGAGGCGGATTTTCTCGCCATTCAGAATTTATACGGTTTAAAGAGTGAAGTCTCGAGATCGGTACCAGCGACGACGACCGTAGCGACGACCACGATCGCGACGCGCGATAAAGAGGATTCAACGAACGTGGATCTGCGCGCGTTGCGACGCATCGACGTGATGTTAGTATTAGAAGACAGAATGTACGTAGCGTATCGACGTCACTTATGGTCGGTCAGCGTAAACGGAAAATCTTACAGCAGATCATTGTTACTGACGGACTATCTGCGTATCCTTTCCGACAATTTTACGCGTTTAGCAGGCGCGTATCGACGACCCTCATGGCCAACTCATATTGTTCGTAAACGATATAGTTTATATGGTAGAATGTCTGAGTTTCGAGCTGGTACCGGGTTGGCCGAAGAAACTAAAGGATATGAATCTTCCTCCTAATGAGGATCCCGAGAATCAATGCTGTAGTTAATGCCAACGCGGAATGAACGTTCATGATTTACAACGACGAGATCGTGGCCGAGATCGACGATTGCTCGATGATAGCCGTCAAACATAATTCGTTACACACGATATTTCCAGGGATTTCACCCGCCGTAACATCCGCCGTTCGATACATTGACAGTAATCTGTACTTTATCGTTAAACAGTTCTTCAAGTACAACGAGTTTACCAAAAGTGTAACTATGGCTGGTAAATTCGACGCAGAGATTTTTGGTATCGCGTGTCCAAGGGACGGACTGTTAGAAACAATTCGCGCTCTTCTGAAAAGACTCGCTCAGATGAGGAACGTATTTTCGAGCGAGGATGATTTAGAGGAGGAGAGGGAGAAACGGGAATTTTCATAAATACATTATATAAAGCGAAGGATATGGAATGGTTACGAGCGAAACAAACGATCAGTATCACACGATCTCTCCGGTTGTAAAGATGTATGGTATCGAACACTCGCAAGGTTCGAGACGCATCGAGTCGACGAGAGCGACGATGTGAGGAAGAGGAAGAGAACGCTCGACGATGACAGGACGGTGGCGTCGATGATACGATTAGTCCAGTCAGAATTCTAGAAGATATCCTTTGACTAAAACGGGATACAAGTTCCTCGACGTATGCACTCTTAAAAGTTCCTCGCGCGTGAACATTATTCTGGGAAATAGTCATGGCAAGAAGATCTCGATGTCATCCGGTACGTGGAGGGAGCTCCTCGAGCAACGACACGTTCTCTCGCAGTTCTCTTTGTAGAGTAACAACGAAGAACCATCCTTTCCGGCCCCGGCGCACATCGAAAATATAACCGTGCATTTCGAAAGAATCAACAACCTGACAATATTACGATATTACGCCTGTGGCTCGCTTAGTCATGTCGAAGGAAACGGTGAATAACGTGTTCGAGCTTATTGCATCAACCGACTCGTTATCTCGTTGATCAAGATATCAGAAAAGATCAACGCGAAATTAGCGCGTTTCAAGGATATCGCATCTACCGCCAAGGACACCGAGAATGTCTCGAGAGTCATACGCGATAGCGAGACTTTCGATCGTAACGACATTATCGATTGCGAACTCGTTGCTCTGTTCTTTGGGATGTAAGATTGGGATGAAATAAAGAAGAGAAATATTGCGTAAAAAAATGTTTTTTTTATTTCTACTTTCCCCACGCATTTCTATAAGTGATACAAGCAATAGAATATCTTATATGTATAGATTATTTATATTTTCAATATTAACTCGATACTATTTTAATACTTTGATACGAATAATGCAAGTAATAATCTAAAAATCCGATATAATATGATATATATGATATATAATATGATATATAATACATAAATCATTGACGCGACATTACAGTTCCGTGACACATTCCTGTCGTTTCGATCATCAGTCGTACAGCTTGTACACGTTTTCCATAGCGCAATTCTTCGCGTGACGCTCGCAGTGGAAGGCGCGAACGTCGTCCAGGGTGTTCAGGCGCCCTATATCCTCGAAATCTGCGTCGATAGTCTCGACGATTATGACGTGGTCTGCGATGATATTATCAAGAATCTCCTCCAACTATTTCTTTTTTTCTAAACCTTTAACGTACACTCTCCTAGGCGCGTCTCGCGATTGGTCGCATACGCCGTTACGAATCATGGGTTTCGAGAATTTGTAGGCGACGTCGCCGTCGCAGACCGTGATGATTGGCAGTTAGCCAGCACGCGAGATTTCTGCGTCTTTGTGAGATTCCAGGATATCGCTTCTCGAAACACTCGATGAGTCAGCTCCTTCCCATTCCTCAATAGCTACCTCTTTAACCATGAACTTCTCCCGAACGAAACCTTGCAGATCGACAAAGACCAGTACATTCGACATTGTCACGAGACGGGGAAACTCGATACCTTTGCGCTCCGTTCTTTTTCTTTATTTCGTTTATTTCGTTATCGTTGAGAAAGAAATCGATACCGCATTTCAAGGAAAAATCGCGGTTTCCTGTTTTATGTGAATTTACGCGTTCGTTAGCGAGTTATATTCTATCGTGAATGATGAGACAATAAGTCGTTGTATTAACCGGAACGTTCTCCTTGCATTCGAATTCTACGCGAATGTCGACGGTGGCGCTCTTGATCGATTCGTTCTGGTGGGAGCAATCGATGACCACGGATGTATGATGCGGACCGTATTGCAGAAATCTGGTGATAGTTATGAACGGTTCGCAAATCTCGTACCCGTAATACGTCTTTCGAAATTTCAGATACATATCGTACAGCATAGCGAACTTGTTATGCTCGAAATCTAGGCTCATCGTAGGGATAGAACTCGGAATTCAAATAGAGTATTTTACATTAGTCAGCTTGCAATCGTCGAATTTGGAAACGTCTTCCGACAGTACGTTTTTTCCTTACGGTCTGTAGCGCAAAGATCACGTATCGCGGTTTTTCCAATTGCGTCGCCGCTTTTACATCCACGAATGCTTGATCATACTTTGCAATAGGAGAAATTCGTACAGATCCCACGAACGAAAACCCATGCTCAGATATCACCCGCTCTCCAACGTTTGCAGAAGCGACAACTTGTTGTCGTTTCAGTATCGCGTGGCATTCGCCATTGTACCCTCAACAGCGTGATCTTTGGTCTCTGATCTAGATGCGCCACGACACAATTGTTATCGTTGCGAGCGTGTATCAGAATGAGTTCGTGTCGCGCGTTTATCATTATGCACTTGTAGTCCTCACAAAAACCAAAGAGTATGTTAAGAGGCACGCAAAAGTTGAAATCTAACGCTATAGGCGGGATTTCCCATCCGGAGTTCTATAAAGCTCTATCTCTCTCGTAATTCAATGATATGTAATTTTTCATCAAAGTCGTTTTTCCGACGTTTCTGTTCTTATCGATTTCCACGCCATTGAGCTCATATTGAATCTCGTCGAACTTAAACGCGACAGAGTTGTTGACTAGATTCGCTTTTGTACCTTCCTTCGCCGTACCTTTCTTCGCACTCTCTCTCGTCGCGAATTTTCCCTCGATGTACAGAAAACTTTTGCACGGCAACGTATACAGATCCTGCTGTATAGATATTCGTATCTCGTTATATCCGAATATGATGTTAGCGTACAGATTGTAAGTATGGGTCTCTATCCTCATGATACGATCGTCAAAGATCAGGGCACCTCCGATACTTAAAATCGTTCGCCATGTCAATTCTTCACGACGAAATCTAAAGATTTTAAGAATGCAACGTTCGCGGCGCTCAACTCGTTCGCCTTTGCCTCGCGCATCTTTCTCATCGCGTCGTTCCGCGGTATTACCGCGGACGTAACGTTTGCGTCTCTTCTCGCGTACGACTCGTTCAGAACGAGCACATCGCTCTCGCACATCTCTCTCTATTCGTCGTCACATGTAAAGTCGCACTGTTATCTCCTCTCCGCGAAAGTCGATCAGTCGTCCGTCCTGATCCACGATTCAAAGCATGATATCAGTTCCGCGCGATGATGGGGAAGTAAATGATCGACGTCGGAGCATTCGATAGTTTATATCCCGGAGGAACGTTCGAAGAAAATTCGTGTATCGTGTAAACCGGTTCATCGTTGCTGTATGCACCCGCGGTGATATTATACTCCATCCGAATGATGTTTACGCTCATGATATTCACGGGTCCGTCGGACGTGTGCCATTTGTTCGGTCATAACACGCGCGACGACGAGAATTTCAGGAGAGAACCGATGTTGTTCGGTTTCGCGAAGTTGTCTCGATACTCGCACCTGATTTCGCTTCTCGTTGGCGCGAATGATCAGGGGTCGCGTGCCTCTCTCGCCCTCGTCGCTCTCATCATAAACGACGTCGTCGCTCTCGTCATCATCATTCGTCAACTTCTCCCTTTTGTTCTCATCGATTCTTCGCTTTTTAGAGATTGCGGCATTCAGATATCTGTCATCGCGTTCGTATGAATCCTCGAGAATCGCGATCGTTTTGTCATCGTTGTCGTAATAAAACTTATTATTCGTAGAAATCGTTCGGTATCGTGCTGTATGTTTCGAAATTCGTCAGATCTAACTCGTAATCGTTATCGCTCAGATCTAAGGCGGGAAAGTAACACGTCGTGAGGATGCTACTCTTTCCGGTGAACGAAAGGCTTAGCGACATCGCGACTGATTCCCGAGAGAAATCGCAAACACAACTGATCGCAGATACTCTGATCATACGTCTGATACGAATTGCGCGATTGTATTTTATATTTACGTCGTCGTACGTCGAGATATCTCTCGAGTTCTCTCGGCGGTCGATGATTGCCAAAACCGAAGTAAGCCGCGTCATTGTCCCTCTTTGCGTAAGTGACCCAGTGAGTACTCGTAGAATCGTCGAGATTCATGATGCCGCTCTCGTTGCATCGTGCTTTTGATGGTACGCATAAATATTCCTCTGAAGAAGAGTATTCGCAGACGACGCGCCGGGCGGTTCAGCTGCTCGATCGTCATGATGCCGGAGAGCGGTAACTCGAGCGATCTTAATGTTTTTTTCCACGATTTTTTTTCATTCTTCTCGTCACATCGCTGCCACGGCTTGTAAGACGCTAGATGCAATCCGTAACCCTCCATCGCCCGATTGTGACATTGCAACTCCTCCAGTTGACGCCGAGCGGTTTTACCGGCGTTCACTGCCTTCGCGACACCCGCCGCGCCATCGATCAAAGAATCGAGCGCGCCTAATATCGAAAAAACATCGGAAAATGGGCAACAAGCCTCCGCGCTTCGTCGTCGGAAGTATCTTCTCGTCGTCTTCCTCTTCTTTTTTCTCAAATCCATGCCCAGCTTTGTTTTTGCTTTCATAACTGCCCATACGGTAGTCGCGGCAGTCCTCTCGCCGAAGATGGAATTTCCGACCGTTATACGCGCGCCTTCTCGGCGAGAACTCGATCGGAGGCGTAGCGATCGACGAGTTCCTTGTTTCGCGAATAAGCGATGTCGTGCTCGCGGCACGCCGCAACGGGTTAACGCTTCGATTGTCGCACGCCAATCACTTCGCGAGACGGGTGCCGGGCCCGCAAAATTGATACCCGGGAATATGTAGTTCGAAGGAAAGCGCATTTATCGCCACATCGAGTAATCCCGCGCCGCTGAGCATTCGCTACAGTTTTTGATGAGAGACACTGGACCGTCTATGCGTTTGTTGCCGAACGATTGTAATGCTCCAGACACACGCGACAACATTCTCGGCATCTCTCAGATAATCCGGTAGTCTGTTCCATAGTAGCTCTACGTATCTGTCGAAATCGCGCACGAGAACGATCTTCGGGATAAGTCGCAACTATTCGGCGGATAGATTGAGAATATCACGTTCATCATTAATAAGGGAAATATCGATCACTGTGCGCGATCGAATCGTTATCGAATATAAATAGAGCGATTATCGGTCGCGTCTCCTTGAAGTGAGCGCACATACGTAAATGTGATTCGTTTGACAGTCACCAGCTAGAAGTGTTCAATCTCGATCATAAGGCCGATGAGTCTCGGGCGACACGGTCGGGAGAGCGCGCAAACACCGCTCTCTACCGAACACGATACATTGCATCATTTGCGGCCCCTCCAATTGCGATAAAACGAACGTGTTGATAAGCATGCTCGAAAGTCCGCACGGCGTGCGCTTCGAGAACGTGTACGTTTATTCGAAATCCCTGCAACAACCAAAGTATTGATACCTGGCGGTGTTGCTCGAGTCAATGGACGAGAAGGGTTATCACGCGTTCTCGAACAATAGCGATATCGTGCCATCGAGCGAGGCGCTTCTCGATATGATGTTCGTGTTCGATGACGTGGCCTGTGACAAGCAGGACGCGATCAAGGAATATTTAGCCATGGGTCGACACTCGAACATCAATTGTTTCTATCTCTGTCAGACATACGCTAAAATTCCGAAACACCTGATACGCGACCACGCGAATCTCTTGTTTCTGTTTAGGCAGGATGGCACTAATCTAAAGCACGTTTATAACGAGCACGTTGAATGAACACGGATATGTCATATGAGGATTTTTGCGCCTAGTGTCGCACGTGTTGGAGACGCAAGTACGGTTTCGTGTAGTCATCGATAAGGACAGCGCGTTAAGAAACGGTAGATATAGACGAGAATTTAATAATTTCGCCATGATATAGAGCGATCAGTTGTGCGATCGCTACGGCGAGTATGGATGTCGTTCGACGGAAAAAAACGGCGCAAGAAATCGCGAAGACTCAGGACTCTATACGTAAAAAGCACAGAGCGTTAAAAATCGATGAGAGAGAAGGAAATTGCGCAGGAGAAGCGACTCAAACCAATGTGTTCAGCCGTTGAAACGAATCGCCGAGAACATCGCGCGAGACGAGTCGACCGAGGGAATCGACCCGATCGCATCGTTGGCGCTAAGAGGAAACGCGAGCAGAGCTGCCAGATTCGGGAAGTTTATAGTATGCCACACAAGCGAGCAGCCCGTGTACGTATGCTCGCACCGAGTTGCGTCACTTCGACTAGCAGTGGAAGAGGACAACTGTACTGCTGATTCTTTCTCTTGCTCTATTTCTGTTTGCTTCCTATCCTTTTTTTTTCTCAAGCGATAGCTAAAGCGTGCGCGATTCTTCGTACTGCGTCTGTCTTTCCGCTTGCTTACACACACACACACACACACACACACACACACACACACACACACACACACACACACACACACATCCATCCTCCCCCACACACACACACACATACATATATATATATATATATATATATATATATCATTAATTATGTAATAGAGCAACTCCCCCTTGTTCCGTTTTCCTCCGTTTTTCCCTCGACATACCACCCGTTGAGGACCACCGAATCGAGCGGAGTGCGACTCATCGTCGCAAATCGGCGTAATGCGCTCATTTTTTAATTACACAACATACGATCCGAGGTGTCTCGGAGAATCCACACCGGCATTCGGCGAACGAACACGTGCTCGACTTCGCGGAGCACAACGCCCGCACCGCGCCGAATGCCGCGTCTAGGAACAAGCGCGCTCCCCGTACCGCGCCGGACACCGCGCCGTCGAATCATGGTCCCGTCTGCGTCATGAAATGACGACGCTTCCCGTACCGCGCTAACCATTATACCTAGCTCCATTTCCGATCCTCTTCCGAATTTCCTATCCATCCATGGAAGGAAAGTCCAATCCTAAAATCGGCCAATCTCGGATAAAAGGGGCTCACTTTCCAGAGCACCTGTCCCGTTCCCGGCATCTCGAGCACAGCATCGTGCGAAGAGAAGCCAAGAGACCTTTTCGAATTCTAACAAGTCGAACTGGGGCTGAAGCACTGGGGAGCACTCCAGCACGGTCGAGTACACTCAGCCACGAACGACCATTCATCATTCTCCGGAGAAATCATATAGTAGAGCACTCTAGCACAGCCGAGTACGCTCGACCACGGTTGACCATTCCGTCCCCGACTATCTGCGAGTATTGCGCATTATATCTGTCAGAGCGCTCCCTGACAACTGACAAAAACACTAGGGTACACTCCGGTGGCGTCGAGCACTCTCGATTCCCGTCAGAGTGACGGCACCCCGGAGACCTCCCGTCAAAATCAGCTGTCTGCGAAAACAGTCGCAGAGTCCGTCACGCACGCATCGCGTGATCACGGGCCAACTGATCGCGCCGGCAACGCATCGACCGCACGTCATCCGTCCTGCGTCACGCAACACTCGCGATCCACGATATATACCGCGACCGATAATAAATTCGATCGTAAATTAAATTTATGTCTTTGTTGTAACCTCTGTCGCATTCCATCGCGAATTTCAATAAAGAATTAATTGTTACTCCAACCTCAGTCGCTCTCACTTCCTCATCTGACTACCGACTCCGAAGCTATCCGCGCGCAGATATGAGACCGTTTTAATTACATTAATTTTTTTGATAAATAAAGAAGGGATATATATCCTTTCTTTATTTATTAAAAAATTAATGTAATTACAAATTTAATAAAATAAATGTAATTATTAATTAAAAAAACAAATATAGTTATATATTTTCCAATGAATAAATATTTAAAGTAAATATAAATGTATTAAAAAATGATGAAAAGCAGGAGCATAAATAAATAAAGAAAAAATCCACTCTTGGCTAATATGTGCGCATTTTTCTTAAAAAAAAGCCTTCATTTTCAATATAAGAAAATGACTTATTTTTAATGAACTGAAAACGATTAAAAATTAATTTCAATGTTATTTGTTTTGTAACTATTCAGTGAGTACACTTTTTACTTCGTCAATCATAAATATAAATAACATTTTTAAAAAAAGTAGAAAAAGTAAATGTAATAAAGAAAAGTACCATTATTGTAGTAGCAATTTTATTGCAGTTTCATTATAATAGATTACATACATATTGTTGCTCAACGTAATCTGCGAGAAGGTGATAATCTTTTCTGTCAAAAAAATGTTTATCACAACACAACGTGTTCATTTTCAAAGAATGAATGTATAGAAAAGAATAGAGAGTAGAGACAGAATAGTAGAACGGATAGATTGAAAGAAAAGAGATAGGAAAAATATAGAAAGAAATTAAAAGAAAGAAAAATAGGAGAAAAAATAGAAAGAAAAGATAGAAGAAAAGAAGAAATAGAATTTACGAAATGTTGCTCATGACACTATAGCGACCATTGTACACACTCGTATAAAAATATTGCATCATAATATGCAAATAAAACACATTAACCTACCCCGATCAAGTCGGTTAAAAATCAAAACTCGTGCGCAGCGATGTACGCTGGGCGACTGTACGGCGGCCGACGCGCACGCCTGGTACGAGGCAGGGATGCCATTTCACGTACGATTGCAGCCACGCTGCAGCACGTAGAGGGAATAGACTGACACACACACTAGCGCGAGCGCTCGTCCGTGTACGCTCCGCGCTTCGGCCAAGTTCGAGCGGTAGAGAAGGAGTACCGACAACTGCTGTCTTCTTCTTTCTCGAGAAACGCTGTACCGCTGATTTGAAGTTGGCGTCTCATGACATGACACAAATTAATCATGCGATGTCATTGTCGATTATTTTTACATATACTTTTATACATATATTTTATTAAGTTAATAACATTATATTATTACAATATATTTTTCTCATACATAAATAAAAATTAAAATTTGTAAATACAAAAATCCACTCTTTGCCAATATATACGCTTTTTATTTGCAAAAAGTAATTATTATATTAAAAAAAATTTATTGTGGTCTTATAAAGATATTTATATATAATTATTAAAAACTTAGCGTTTGTATATTGTATTCCTTGTACTTTTATTGTATTTATTTTCTATAAATATAAAAACGTATATATTGTTGCTCGACGGAAACCGCGAGAAGGTGGTGGTCTCTTCCGTCAGGAGGGAAATGTAAAAAATTATTTATTTAAATTATTAATAAAAAATAATTTAAATAATTTAATTATTGTAATATTAAAAATTAATTTTTTAATATTGCAAAATTGATTTTTTACATTTCCCTGTGTGTGTGTGTGTGTGTGTGTGTGTGTGTGTGTGTGTGTGTGTGTGTGTGTATGTGTGTGTTATGTATAATTATACGCATACATATTATTGATACAAATTCGCTTTTTTTTCTCATAATATATCCCGCAAACAATTTTTTACACGCTTATTCTCTTTAAGCGTGATGTCTGCTACGGACAAGATTTTTTACATGCTTATTCTCTTTAAGCGTGATGTCTGCTATGGACAAGATTTTTTACACGCTTATTTTCTTTAAGCGTGATGTCTGCTATGGACAAGATTTTTTACACGCTTATTCTCTTTAAGCGTGATGTCTGCTACGGACAAGATTTTTTACATGCTTATTCTCTTTAAGCGTGATGTCTGCTATGGACAAGATTTTTTACACACTTATCCTCTTTAAGCGTGATGTCTGCTACGGACAAGATTTTTTACACGCTTATTTTCTTTAAGCGTGATGTCTGCTATGGACAAGATTTTTTACACGCTTATTCTCTTTAAGCGTGATGTCTGCTATGGACAAGATTCTAATAATCTAATATTTAACATTTTTAACCTGCCCATGAGGGACCAGCAATTTCATTGTCATTCACGGCATGTAGCCTTAAAGTACTGCGTTTTTTTTTAGCAATATTAGCATATAATTTATCTGTTGACATAAGAGACAAATACTTTTCTTCAATCATCATGTTTAAACATGTTTCTCCTCTCGCCCTTAATCCTGATTTTAAAACGCACGTGGCATTAATGGAAGCCGACGATAATCTATTTCGATTTTTTGTTTTTAAATTACTTAAAGAGGAAAACATTCTCTCTGGGTCGGCATTTGAATTTGGAAGTGATCGAACAGCATTCAGAACATTTGTTAAATTTGGATACTTAGTAATATTATTTGGATGTTTTGGATGTAAAATTTCCTTCCACATATTATCAAAATTTAATTTGGAAAGATTTTGCTTCTCTTCCATTGTAAAATCTAATGGCAATGCAATCCATTCTTTCTTTAAAGCATTTTCATCAACACTACCGATAGTTTTAGTTATAAAAGAAACATCATTAAATGAAGTTTCTCTATCAGTATTGAATAAGCTTACAAAAGGTCTAAAAACTTGTAATTTTAATAAAAATTTATTATTTATCGGTAATCTTTTACGAATTTCTTCTGCAGCAGTTACATAAAACATCAAGCAATTTATTCGAACAGTTGTAACTACATCTTCGTGTCCTTGCATCAGTAATTCGTAAAGATATTCTTCGCATTCTGTACCTAAATTAATTTTATGAAGAATTTTGTGATTCTCTGATAAAGAGAAAACTGTGTTCACAGAAAAAGGTTTTAAATATTCATTTTTTAAAAAGTTTCGGCAAATTTGAAAAAGAAACTGTAAAGATTTTGGCTGCAATAAATGAATTCGTGTTTCTGATGCTTGAAAAAATGCATTGAATGCGTTAAAGAAATTTAAAACGTATTTTAAAAAAAGAAAATAGGCTTTTGTTTCAATATTACCCATTATAGACAACAGATGTTCTCCACGTTGTGTTTTTTCACTTACAACTATTTCGTTCAAAAAATATTTAATTGTTTCCCAAGATTCCAGAAGTCTTTCTACACATAAGTAATGAGAAAGCCAGCGTGTATCACATAATTTTAACAATTTGTGATTTGTTTCTTGGAAACACTCAGAAAATTCATTGTAAACAGATAATCGTTTGGGGCTATTGTTAATAAAACTAGAAGTTTTTCATAAAAATTCTTCGCAAAATTCTGGTATTTTATTACATGCAGCATGCGCTATTAATGCGGCGGAATGGCAAGGGCATGTAAATGTTAATAAATGTGGACATACTTCTTCTAATTTTTTTTTAAATGATGAAAATTTTCCTATCATGACAGATGCATTGTCGCATGATAGAGCTATAATATTTAAAAATGGTATTTTCATTTTCCACATTTCACATTTAAATGCTTGAAACAATTTTTCTGCGCTGGAATCTTTGGCATCAATATTAATTAATTTAATTAATTGTGAACGAACATCTAATGTCTCCGGGTCAACGTATCGTACCATAAAAGTCATCCATTTAGTATTACAAATATCAGATGTTTCGTCAATAAATATTGAAAATTTTGTGTTCTGAATTTTGTTAACGACACGTTCCGTTTCAATTGGGCATAAAACATTTGTAATAATATTTTTACATTTTGTACGACCCATGCTCATGCTTTTTAATATATTAGGATCTTTTCCTATATGTTGAAAAAAATTAAGAATCTCTTTTGCAGTTTGATGAGAAATATTTTTATCAGCAATTAATGCGGCATATCTAATTTCTGCTAACTTTTTACGCTCATCAAACGACAAAAGTAATTCATTATCTTCCGTTTGCAAATTTTGATTTGATTTATTTATCTCAATGAAATTTTTATAATAAATTTATATAATTTTTATTTATCTAAATGTGTTTTGGATTCTGCGTGACGATATATTTGTGCTAAACCACCAGTAATAGTTTTATTGCAAATTGAACAAAAAGATAAATTTGCATTGTTAGGAACTTCTCGTAACCAACATTTGAATTCTTCGATATCTAACCATTTCTGTTGAAAAACTGGTTGAGATCTTTTTTTTGATTTTTCATCATTGTTAGATAATGATGATCCTTTTTTAAGATTATTTTTATGACATGCAGAATCTGCATGGCGAGAAGTTAATGAACTACATGAAAAATTCTTATTGCAAATGCTACAATGATACTGACTATTATTATTTGATACCTCGCGTATCCATGATTGATATTTATTATCAATAAGCCAAGCTTTTATAAAGCTTCGTTTACGTTTTTTGATTGATTCGTCACACATTTCCATATCAATTTTAAAAGGACAAAAAATCGAAAAAGATGAAAAGAGAAATAGAATATGAATATAATATGAAAATTATATGTATGCGTGTGTCACGGAAAGAGATCAGGATTCTGTTATTTGTTAAAATATTTTACGATCCTAAATCTCTCTCCGTATACGTATATGTGAATATATTTATATATATATATATATATATATATATATATACACGTATGTGTGTGTGTGTGTGTGTGTGTGTGTGTGTGTGTGTGTGTGTGTGTGTGTGTGTGTGTGTGTGTGTGTGTGTGTGTGTAAATGTATATATGGAAAGTTATACCTTTTAATCTCGAATATATTCTTCAATATTAAAAAGTTAAGATGGAGATACACGATACACGATGTGATCGAAAGATGGTACACGAAGTCACCGAAAGACAAATGAAATCGTCGCGCATCGTGAGATAAACAATGGAAAATCGAGATCATTGTTTCTTTCGGCGATATAGTGAGCAGCATATTTGACGACGCAATGGCAGGTTAGTTACAATTTATTATTATTTCAGAAATATAAATCACATTTTCAATGTAATTTAATATGCTTCATTATCATATGTGTGTGCCTGCATGTGCATGTGCCTGCGTGTGCCTGCGTGTACGTGTGCCTGCGTGTGCCTGTGTGTACGTGTGCCTGTGTGTACGTGTGCCTGCGTATGCCTGCGTGTGTCTGCGTGTATGTGTGCCTGCGTGTGCCTGTGTGTACGTGTGCCTGTGTGTACGTGTGCCTGCGTGTACGTGTGCCTGCATGTGCGTGTGCTGTGTGCGTACGCATGTACGTGTGTATTAAACTTTATCATTATCTGATATCAATAGTATAATCAGTAGTATAATAATGTTATTATATAATGCTATTATAATGTTACTATATATAGTTTATGTATTTTACAGAGCAAACGAAAAAATTTGCGGACATGCTGCAACAGCAGCAAAAACAACACGAGCTGCAAATGCAGCAGTTGAGAAAGCAGCATGAGCTGCAGTTACAACAGCTGCGGGAACAGATAAACTTGCTGGTAAGAAAAAGAACGCTTTTGTTGACAAACATAACAATTTGGACAGATATATAAATAATTTTATTGGATCTTTAAAATGATTATCTGTGAAATCTTATATTCAAATCGGTTGCTAGATCAGAAATTTATGAACATTATTATTATATTTAAGTGTCCTACGTAATAATATTGATGGCCCAATAAAATTATTTCCAGATCTGTATTTGGTTAATTTGTAATTTTTAGATTTTTCAAAAGTTTTTTTTATACAGAAACAACAACCGCAGCAGCAGCCGCAGCAGTAGCAGCAGCAGCAAGATAGTGGTATTATTTATTGAAATAATTATATGTATATAAATACACACATATATGTCATATATAATACATATATATGTAAACATATTAATTGACATTTAATTATTTTCAGTGCCTCATAAACGAAATGGTGGACGTTCCCATGCTGTGGGCCTTGCAAAGGGGGGACCGGATGTTATATAGTTGGAGGAGGGGCCGGAGGGGGAGAGGTGAAAGAGATAGAGGAAAAAATATAATTGTAAAAAAATATTATTTCAAATAAAAAATATAAAAATAAATTTAAATGGATTCATTATTATTAATTATTATTAATTATTAATTTAAGTAGATTAAATTTTTATTAAAATAAGTATTAATTATTCTTTTTAGTAATAATTAGTAATAATTTTATTTATTTTATTTTATATTATTTTAGTAATAATTATTCTTTTTAGTAATAATTTATCAAAGAAGCATTAAACATTTAAAAACTAATAATAATAATAAAAAGATAAGAGTGTTAACATAATTTGAATTTCTTTTTGCAATTGATATATTCATATCAGTTATTAATTTTATTATTATCTATTATTTATTAATATCATAAAAGCTATATAGTCTTTTTATATTTAGCTCCCTTTTACATAATAATATATCTAATATTTATTTTATATATTTATTGGTATATATATATAATATAAATATATATAATATATATATTGTTTATTTATATATTTATTTATATATTTATTCAGTTTTTAATAGCTATATATAAATATTTTTATAAGACCACAATAAATTTTTTTTAATATAATAATTACTTTTTGCAAATAAAAAGTGTATATATTGGCAAAGAGTGGATTTTTGTGTTTACAAATTTTAATTTTTATTTATGTATGAAAAAAATATATTGTAATAATATAATGTTATTAACTTAATAAAATATATGTATAAAAGTATATGTAAAAATAATCGACAATGACATCGCATGATTAATTCGTGTCATGTCATGAGACGCCAGCTTCAAATCAGCGGTACAGCATTTCTCGAGGAAGAAGAAGACAGCAGTTGTCGGTACTTCTTCTCTACCGCTCAAACTTGGCCGAAGCGCGGAGCGTACACGGACGAGCGCTCGCGCTAGTGTGTGTGCAGTCTATCCCCTCTACGTGCTGCAGCGTGACTGCAATCGTACATGAAATGGCATCCTTGGTGCGAGGCGGTGCGAGAAGAGTCCGAACTTGATCGTGACGGGGAATGTATGTCCTTGTTGCTAACCTAATTAAGTGCGCGGAATATCATTTCGCTTACGCATGAACGCTTACTAACTGTTCTATCCTCTCCGACATTCTTTTCTTCAATGTTTGTGATATTCACTTGGTTCATACTTCATAAAGACACTTCATAAAGACTATACTTTTAAGAAACTTACTGTGGGACCCTAAATAAAAGCATGTTTGTTAATTTGTGGACTTAATCAATTTACTCACGTTAAGGTATCTATAACACGATGCAACAATAATTATAATGTTGTTTATATTGATACTAAAATTGTATATTGATATTAAAATTACGTAGAAATGTGTATCTTTATTTTTCAAACGTTATGACACGTTATCTGTGATATAAATCGAGATCTATATCTCGTTAAATACATTTGAACAAAAAATTTAAATAATTACAGCTTTGAGCGCTTCTTGAATAAAAAGAAACATTTTAATATATGTGGCGTTTGATAAAATAAATCAAGATTTAAGTTTAAGCAGCATTAACACCTGGCAAATTTACTGAGAATTTGCATTAAAACAAACACATGTTTTATTTACATGTAACATACATAAATTTTATATACATATATATTAACATATTTATTTATTTATTTATTTATAGACGTAATCTTATTTTTCAAGTGGTTTTGTCTTTCTTAATGAAATTTTGTCATAAGTTATAAATCTTGTAAAATAACCTTTACGTAATCAAATTATTTTCCATGTATCGCGTGTCTTTTTCCTGTTTTATTTTCTATCTTTCTATCTCTCTTGTCATTTCTTGTTTCTATTCTTTTATATATATTCTTTTATACATATTGCGTACATGCCCTGCAAAAAATTTTCCTTTATGGAAAACAATTTGATTAAATTATTTATAATTGTTAAAAAATTCAAAAGTCCAATTCTTCGTTATTAAGCATTACATATTCCGTTAAAAGAAAACATTCTATTGATTACACAGTTAAAACAATAAAGTAGAAAACACAATTCGTAAGCATTTGTGATGTACTGAGATATTCGTAAGTTTTAATAATAATAGTTGTAACTCTGAAAAGAGCTGATTAAAAGTTTAAATTTAAAAAAGATGTTCAAAATGCAATCCTCTTATTTGTATGCAGGCATTGACTTTATGAATGAAAAAACTATCTTGCGTAAGCTGGAGCATTTCCGGCATAATTCGACATATATTTAACGGCAAATCTTCCAAAATAAAAAATAATTAAAAAATAAATTAAATGAAAAAAAAATTAACGAATAATTAAAATTAACAAAAAATTTATATAATATATTTATATAATATATTTTATTTATATTAATATATTATTATAATATATTATATAAATTTATATAATATATAATTTATATAACATATACGAGGGTAGTCTGAAAAGTTTTGAGCCTTAACATGAAGATGACGTTACTCGTCAAAAACATTCTAGTACTACAATAGTATATGTTTTGAAAGACTTTTGTGAAAATTTCAGCCATTTTGGACGCTCAGTTGTTATTTGACAGTCGTTTGTGTCAGTCGATGTCAGTGTTTTTGTAAAAATGGAAAAAATTGAATATCGTGCCGTGATTAAATTCTTACATTTGAAAGGCAATACGCCTGCGCAAATTAAAATCGAATTGGACATTGTTTATAGGGACTCTGCCCCATCATTTGCCACCGTAAAAAGATGGGTAGTT
This sequence comes from Pogonomyrmex barbatus, assembly GCF_055798465.1. Taxonomy (NCBI): domain Eukaryota; kingdom Metazoa; phylum Arthropoda; class Insecta; order Hymenoptera; family Formicidae; genus Pogonomyrmex; species Pogonomyrmex barbatus. The sequence goes on from NW_028297149.1 coordinate 3,128,118, forward strand.
AAATTTAAATGTGGTCGTACCAGCTTGGGTGATGATGAGCATTCGGGACGGCCAAAAACTGCGACCACCGCTGATAACATTGAAAATGTTCACCAAGTGGTACTGGACGACCGTCGAATCAAGGTTAGAGAGATAGCAGAGGCTATGGGCCCTCTGGGATATCGAAAGAATGCGTTTGTCATATATTGACCGAAAAATTGGATATGTGCAAGCTATCCGCGCGTTGGGTGCCGCGTTTGCTCATTTTGGACCAAAAACGAATTCGAATGAACATTTCCAAGAGCCTGTTGGAGCGGTTCAAGCGAAACGAGTCAGATTTTTTGCGTCGATTCATAACTGTAGATGAAACTTGGATCCACCACTACACTCCAGAGACAAAAGAACAGTCAAAACAGTGGACTGCAAAGGGTGAACCTGCTTCGAAAAAGGTGAAGACGGTTCCATCAGCTGGGAAGGTAATGGCGACTGCTTTTTGGGATAGTCACGGAATTGTGTGTAGCGATTATCTTGAAAAAGGTAAAACAATAACGGGAGCATATTACGCATCATTACTTGGTAAGCTGAAGGCAGAAATTGCAAAAAAACGCCGCATTTGAAGAAGAAGAAAGTGCTGTTCCATCAAGACAACGCACCTGTTCACACTTCGGCGGTCGCCATGGCCAAAATTCACGAACTGCACTTCGAATTGGTTGACCATCCATCGTATTCACCAGATCTGGCCCCCAGTAACTTTTTCCTGTTTCCTAAGCTTAAGGTTTCGCTTGGAGGACAGAGATTTTCATTGAACGAGAAGGTCATCGCATACGTAAACGCCTATTTTGCGGAGCAAGACGCCAACTACTATTTGGAGGGGTTAAAGAGGTTAGAGTATCGATGGGAAAAGTGTATCGACTTAAAAGGAGATTATGTTAAAAAATTAAACTATATTTGACTGAAAAAAATACTTGTTTCTATGTTAGGCTCAAAACTTTTCAGACTACCCTCGTATATATATATATGTGTGTGTGTGTGTGTGTGTGTGTGTGTGTGTGTGTGTGTGTGTGTGTGTGTGTGTGTGTGTGTGTGTGTGTATGTGTATGTGTGAGCGGAGAGACAGGCGTAGCACGAAGAATCGTGCACGCTTTAGCTATCGCTTGAGAAAGAAAAAAGGACAGGACAGGAAGCAAACAAAAAGAGATAGACAGTCGAAGTGGCGCGACTCGGTGCGAGCACACGTACACGGGCTGCTCGTTTGTGTGGCATGCTGTAAACTTCTCGAATCTTGCAGCTTTGAATGCAAGACCGACGACGAGCCACCGTTAAGACCAACGAAGGGACGCTTCTCGACGAGTTCGCTCTCGATCACAACAGCTAGTCCCGCGACTAGAAGCGAATCGGAGAAATCGATCTCGAATGCGCAATGGGTATATGAGCGCGCTTCTAAGCGGGGACAGACAGAGCGAGGTCAATCACGTTTACGGGGGGTGTACTTCGATGAGAGCGCGATGCTCGACAACAAGCGATTCGACGTGGCCGCCGACGACGTGATCGTGGGCGACGCGCGAGTACTCCGGGCTTATATGAGTTGATCTTCAAGAGACTCTTCGACGACGTATACACAGAGAACGACAAGCAAACATATAAGGGTATACTGTTGACTACGAACGTCCATCAACGTAGTCGTGCTTATACCTGTTCTAGGGAACAAAGGCTTCAAGTATAAGTACATCATCGCGCCGCTTGTAACGGTCACCTCGCTCAACGCTCGGATCGGCTCGTCGGTGTCCGGGTTCGAGAGGAGGGGAGACTCGAGCGTACGCGAACACAGGTTGCAGCGAAAAGATTGTTTATTGATAGAAAGATAGATACAGAGTAGTGCAGGACCGGATGATGTTGCAGTGTCGCTGGTAGCAAAGCGGAGACGCAAAGCGGAGACGCAAAGCGGTTGGCGTAAGGTGGCGAGAAGCGCAAGACAGATGCGGCGTGCGGTCGACAATGGTTTATTTACACGTGACTATGGCGCGGTTACAACTAAAGAACTTAGAGCTATCGGCTTATAACTAACGGACTTAATCTGTATCGCATGCACTTACAAACTAATGTCAGGTTGGCGAGGCAGGGTATTGCGGACAGGGCCGAGTGTCACGTCGAGCCCTGCCTTCGCAACGGAAATCGGCGAAACCCAGTGGAGCTGAGCGAAACCTCAGCCCGCGGAGTGATGACAGGAGTCGGCGAAACCCGACAGAGCTGAGCGAAACCTCAGCTCGAAGGTAGAGAAAACCGATGAAATCCGGCAGAGCCAAGCGAAACCTTGGCCCCGAGAGGTAGTAGGTACTGGTCAGGTCGGTGTCAGGAGTCGGATCGCAGGATGGGATCTGATCTCGATGTCTCGGCCGGCTGAGTTTATATACCCGGCCGGCGTTCCCCACTGCGCGCCGTCGGTCCGGCGGTGGAGAGTCGGTGTCGCGTGGGGCACCATGAGAGATAGCGTGAGCGAGACGGCGCGTGCGGCGTATAGGCAAGCGAGTGAGACAGCGCGAGCGGTGTGCATGCAAGCAGAATAGGTAGCGCAGGATAAATAAGCCAAGCGTATATTTATATATTGTTGCGGCCGTGCGGTGTTCGGTTCGGCATTGCTGAAATTAATCAATATCAATCGATAAGAGTTTGAATAGAGGATCCACCCTTAGCAACGCGTCGTTCTCCGACTGTTATACAGATTTCACGGCCAGATTCCGCGGTGGCCGGACGCGTTTCTGTACCGTTGTACCGTTGGTTTAATAAAGAGCGAGTTTTTCCTTAAACAGTGTTCTTCCTTTCCGAAAGCGCTCCGCCGAGTATCGCGATCTCGGGAAATAACGCCGCGAACGCGACAATTTTGGGAGCTCGTCCGGGATCGAATTTTTCGATTCATGTGTGTGTGTGTGTGTGAGAGAGAGAGATTATGGCGGAGCGACTAACGGAAGAGACGGGGACTGGACAGGAAGAGGCGAAAGGTCGGAGAATGATCTCTGCAAGAAAAAGGGCCTCGAGGGTACTCGAGTGGAAGGGCCGGAGGCGTCTCCGAACTTGGAGGAGATTCTTCGCTTAACGCTGGAGGAGCTTCGCTCTCTGAGGGAGGAGCAGGCTCGTCGAGAGACGGAAACATTTTCAATGCCCGGTCCGCAGGAAGAGATTTCTCAACGTCCGATATCAGGCCAGTCATTTCCTTTTTCAAATTTTAGTTCCGACTTGAAACTTAAGCCCGATACTTATGACGATAGTGTTCCGTTGCGCGAATATCTTACGCAGTTTAATTTAATTGCGCTGGCGAATAATTTGGGAAACGCGGAGAAGGCTGTCGTATTAGCGTCATGTCTCCGAGGAAAAGCGCGTGCGATTTTGGAAGGGGGCATGGATTTTGAGAACTCTCGATTTAAAAATTTAGTCGCGCGTTTAAAGCTACGTTTTGGAGAAAATTTATCCTCGCAAAATTATTATTATCAATTTACGAATCGAAAACAGAGATTCGGAGAAGATTTAGCTGCATTAGGCTCGGATATCGAGCGTTTATCTCGATTAGCTTATCCTGAATGTTCTCCCGGAGTTCGTGACAAAATTGCTTGTTCTCAATTTGTAATTGCATTGTCTGATGTGAATGTTAAACAGACATTGCAGCTGGAAGGGTTAACATCTTTGAGGGCCGCGGTAGAAAGAGCTTTGGCTATTAAAATTATTAGGGAGAATTGTTTAAAAGAGCGGAGAAATTTTGATTTTAAAGAGGTTAAAGATTGCTCGAATTATATGAGCAATCCTGATTTAAACGGGTTCAAAATAGAATCTCGTAGAACGAGGGGTTTAAATTTTAAGAAAAAGAAGAATTTTAAAATTCAAGAGAAAAAGGAATGTTGGCAATGCGGAAAACAAGGGCACTTCCGTTCCGAATGCCCATCACTTTCTGTTTCACAGCAGGGAAAAGGTTTTGTCGAACTTTCAGGGGCGGGCTCGACAAATGGAAGAAATGCCCCGGGTGTTTGTAGGCGTTTTGAGAGAGGGTATGAAAAATCAGGGAATTTTGTTTTCCAAGGCTCTCTTAATGGCAGAGACTGTTTTTTTAAATTGGATACGGGCTCCGACGTGACCTTGGTGAGTAGTAAATTTATAGAAAGAAAAGGGAAGCGTTTTTCAGCAAAGGAAGAAAATTTGAGGTATTGTACGGGGGAAAGGGATCAGTTTTAAAATGTTCGCTAAGATAAAGTTAGGGAGATTTAATTTAGAGTTATCGATTTTCGTTGCCGATATTGGAGAGGATTGTATTTTGGACGCGGATTTCTTTTCACGAGTAGGGATGCAAACTGTAATAGAATCTTTTCTCCGTGGAGGTCAAAGGGAACGTTTTTGTCGTCGGATTAAGCAAGAGGATGAAGCTGTGCCCGCGGAGTTGGAAGAATTATTTAATAATAATTCCCGAGAGTTAGAGATAGATCAGAGAATAGTTTTCGCTACATTGTTGCGAGAATTTCGTGACGTGTTTTCGGAACAAGCTGTTGCAGGAAAGTGTGAAGTTCTTCAACATAAAATTGAATTAATGAATTCTTGTCCTATCAAACAGGCTCCTAGGAGAATTCCAATTCATATGCGTTCAGAAGTTGAAAAAATTATGGAAGACATGAAAGAACAAAGGGTAATTGAAGAATCTTCAAGCCCTTGGGTTTCTCTAACAGTTTTGGTAAAGAAGAAAGATGGATCTCTTAGATTTTGCATTGATTTTCGGAAATTGAATGCGGTTACGAAAAAAGATTCTTATCCGCTACCAAGGGTTGACGATCTTCTTGATTAGTTATCGGGAAAATGCCTGGTTTTCTACTTTGGATTTGAAGAGTGGTTGGCAACTGAAAATTCATCCCGAAGATAGGGAAAAGACTGCTTTTTCTGTGGGGAATGGACTTTGGCAATTTGTTGCAATGCATTTTGGTTTGTGTAATACCCCAGCTACCTTTGAACGTCTTATGGAACGGATGCTTCGGGGTTTACTTTCGAAAATTTGCCTGGTTTGTTTAGATGATGTGATAGTATTTGGCAAAACCTTTGAGAAAATGAAAGAGAATTTAAGAGAGGTTCTTCTGAGATTTCGTGCTGCGAAACTTAATGTTAACCCAAAGAAATGTGATTTATTTAGGAGACAAGTAAAATATTTGGATCATGTTGTTTCTTCTACCGGGATCGCTACGGATCCTGAGAAGACTGAAGCGGTCACTGAGTGGCCAGTTCCTCAGAATAAGAAACAGGTCCGAAGTTTTCTTAGATTTTGCTCTTATTATCGGAAGTTTGTTAAGGGATTTTCTTCAATTGCGAAGCCTCTGTTTAAGTTAACTGAGAATTTGACTAAATTTGAATGGACTGAGCAATGTCAAGAAGCATTTTTGAGGTTAAAACAGGCATTAACGTCTGCACCTCTTCTTTCCTTTCCGAAGGGGGAAGGAAAGATAATTTTGGATACGGATGCTTCAGGTTTTGGAATAGGGGCGGTACTTTCACAAGTTCAGGACGGCTATGAGAGGGTCATTGCTTATTATAGTCGGGTTTTGAACAAACCTGAGCGGAATTATTGCACAACAAGAAGAAAATTATTAGCTTTGGTAGATTCGATGAAACATTTTCATCATTATTTGTACGGAAAGAGTTTCTCGAACTGATCATGCTTCTTTGAGATGGTTGATGTCCTTCAAAGACTTGGAGGGACAATTGGCTCGCTGGATGGAAAGATTACAACAATACGATTTTGATGTTGCTCATCGAAAGGGGATTATACACAGTAATGCTGATGGTCTTTCGAGACGCCCTTGTGTAGAAGAAAAATGTAGATTCTGTTCTAAAGTGGAAGTTCAGAGAGGGCTTTTTGAGGATAAAGTAGTTGCTCGTATTATTTTGCGTGAGGATTCTTCTGAGGATTGGCGAAGGGCTCAAATAGAGGATCAGGAACTGGCAATGTTTTTACTTGCCAAAGAAAATGATTTGCGACCTTGGGAGGAAGTTTTTTCGAAAGGATTGTCAACCAAGATTTATTGGCATCAATGGCATGCCTTGGAAGTCCAAGATTTATTGGCATCAATGGCATGCCTTGGAAGTCCAAAATGGGATTTTGCATAAGAGATGGGAGGCTCCTAATTTGAAAAACAGTTTTCTTCAGTTGATGGTCCCGCGAAGCAAAGTGAAGCAGATTTTAGAAGAAGCTCATGATACTCCTTCTGGAGGGCATTTCGGGATCAATAAAACGCTGGAAAAGATCCAGAAGCGTTTTTATTGGGCAACCTGTAAGAAGGATGTTGAGGAATGGTGCAGAATCTGTAAGATTTGTATTGCGAAGAGGGGTGCTGCAAATAAGGGGAAATCTCCTTTGCAGATCTTTAATTCGGGAGCTCCTTTTGAGAGGATTCAGATGGATATTTTAGGCCTGTTACCTGTTTCTTCTTCAGGCAATAAGTATCTCCTAGTTGTTGTAGATTGTTTTACTAAATGGGTAGAGGCTTTTTCTTTGAAAAATATGAGAGCTACTACGGTAGCAGAAATTTTTATTAATCAGGTTGTTTCTAGATATGGGGTCCCGTTGGAACTTCATACTGATCAGGGAAGAAATTTTGAATCACAACTCTTTCAAGAATTGATGAGAATTTTGGGAATTAGGAAAACGAGGACGACCGCTCTTCATTCTCAGTCTGATGGTCAAGTTGAAAGACAACATCAGACAATTTTACAGTATTTGTCAAAGTTTGTTGAAAAGAATCAAAAGGATTGGGATCGTTGGATTCCCATGTTTCTTCTTGCCTATAGGATCTTTAAACATGAGGCTACAGGCGTAACTCCTTCAGAATTGTTTTGCGGAAGAGATCTTACCTTGCCGATGGATTTGTTAAGAGGTAATCCTCCCAGTTATGGTTTTTCCGAGTGAGCGGAGGAGTACGTTCGGAATTTGCGGCAGAAGCTGGATGAAATTCATCAGAGAGTAAGAGAGAGATTAGAATTAAGGTCTTTGATGATCAAATGCCGCTATGATCGAAAGGCTAGGCTTCCCGTTTTTGAGGAAGGACAGAAGATTTGGTTATTTAATCCTCATCGTAAGAAGGGTAGGTCTCCCAAACTACAGAACGATTGGGAGGGGCCTTTTGAGATAATTAAGAAAATTAGTGATGTAGTTTTCTGTATTTCTCGTTCAGGTGATCGGAAAAGCAAGGTTGTGCATGCCGACAGGTTAGCTCCGTTTAGAGAAAGGGAAGAATTTTAAGTAGAGATTTTCGGAGCCCGGTTTTCCAATTTTGACATTACTTTTATTTCTTGTTAATTGTTTTGAGTTACTGTGTTCTGTTTTATTTTTCTTTAAGCTTCCTTCTGTCGTGAAAAGCGTCGTGGGGAGATCCTCGAGCCTGAGCACCAAGCAGGATCTTCAAGCTCGTGCTTGAAACTGAAAAGAAGTCTGCCTCGCCCCCGGTTTTTCGAGTCGTGATTTTTCCGGGGGACGATGGGCGAATGCCGAGGCAGGGGCTTAGTGTCTTTTAGAAAGACGTAAGGGTCCACAACGATTACCCTCACTTTGCCCGAAAAATGGAAGAGAGAAGTGCGCAAAGCTCAAGACGAAGAGTCAAGAGTGAAACGCGCGAAAATTTCGAGAACAAGTTTCTTCTGAAGAGTAGAGAAGACTGGGATAGAAGTAGCGGCGCCCGGTAACCTGAGGCAGCAGCCCAGGGTAGGGCAGGAAGTCGCCAGGAGCACAGAAGTCTTTTTCAAGAGGAAGTTCTTGAAAGAGGAAGAATTGTCGGGACGACAATTTTATGAAAAGGGGGCCAGTGTTGCGGCCGTGCGGTGTTCCGTTCGGCGCTGCTGAAATTAATCAATATCAATCGATAAGAGGATCGGCCCTTGGCAACGCGTCGTTCTCCGACTGTACAGATTTCACGGCCAGATTCCGCGATGGCCGGACACGTTTCTGTTGTACCGTTGTACCGTTGGTTTAATAAAGAGCGAGTTTTTCCTTAAACAGTGTTCTTCCTTTCTGAAAGCGCTCCGCCGAATATCGCGATCTCGGGAAATAACGCCGCGAACGCGACAATATATATATATATATATATATATATATATTTGGTACAAGTAACGGCCCTGCCGTTACACGCTTTTGCTCGATAGAGACAAAATTGATGCTGATAAGGCGAGAAGAAGGATTGATTCTATCCCATCCGCTTTGCGGATGAGAGACAATAGAATACGTTCACTGAAACGATCCCCAATGAGCTAGTCGACCGTTTTCAATTGCTCGACGCCTTTCGACGAGTGCGCAATGACACTCACGATAACGAGATTCTGTCGATAATCGAGGAGCTTCGCGAGATTAATGCGATCGAGTAAAAAGGCGGCGCGCGCTCGCGGCGGCCGGTATTCCCGTTATGTAGGTGAACAAGTTCGGAAGACCGTTGGAGTCGTTCGGCGGAGGCGACAGAGTACACTTGCGACTGTCGATCGAGTTTCTACGTCATTATGTGCGTAACAACGCGCTCTATGTGAGCGATTACTACGACGCGAGAGAGAAAACCATACAGTATATAGCCGCACCGAGAATCGACACCGACGCCACGAGGAAGAACTATGTGAATAGTGTTTGAGACGCGGAGACGAAGATCTCCGAGAGAAGCGACGAGAAGCTACGCGGATGAACTTTCGGCGAGCACCCGAGCGTTGCTGTCGGAGATAAATGAGAGGCCGGCCAAATTGATCGGCGAATTAGAGGAATCTATGGCGCGTGTAGTCAGATTGTTTCGATACACAGATAAAATACGATATACAGATCATTGAGATAACGAATAGATTATCGCGCGTGATAGATTCATCACTCGCGAAGGCTTAATGTCCATAAACAGGTTCGGGAAGTCTCTAGACAGGCAGCGCGGCGTCGATCATCCGGCGATCGAATCTCTACGAACGTACGTGCGCGTCGCAACGCGCTCTGCCTGAATCCGGACGACTATGACGTCAACAGACGCAAGATACGGCATCTGGACGTACCGATCGACGACGCCGACGTGACCAAGGATTACGTCGACAAAGCGTTTCGCGTAAGAAGCGAGGAGTCGAAAGCTGTAACGAACGAACTACAAAAACAGCTGGAAGATATAAACAAGCGGATTCGGATATGGATAGGAATATTTTCCTACAGTATTACGACGTAAGAACCGAAATGAATGTTCTGCGACACTTCAAAAAGAAGAGGAAGGCCTCGCTCGTCGATCACGACAAACGAGTAGGAGAGACGAGAGACGCGATAGAACGAGTGCTCAAGAAATGGGACTGCGAGTAAGAGATTTGAGCGAGATCCAAAGGGTCGTCGAAATGCTCGGCGACGCTCAGGAAAAACGAACGCGGAACCTAGAGGAATTCCTGCGAAACGAACTCAACGCGTCGTCGACGAGCCGCGAGAGGATCTCGACGTGGAGAATTTCGCGCGTAGCATAATCGATCTGACGAGAATCGCGAAAGAACTGACGGACAAAACGAGAGAAACGTGGACAAAACGCTTGGACAAAACGCTGGCTTTATTGAACGTGGATAAAATGGTGACTAGAAAACGATAGACGAGTTACTAATCTCGCTAAAAATGGATATCTCGAATATCATGAAACACGCAATTAGCGTTTGGAACGAGGAACAAGAGCGAATGCGTGAAACGACGAGCACGAATAAAACTAGCGCGAATCGCGCCTCCGCGCAAATCAACGATGAGCGTTGAGAAGAGGAGATTCGTCGAGGAGCTTCACACACCCACGCGAAGAACTTCCCGCGTCGTCGCGTGCGCGATTACGACGACCTGTGACCGATGTGGTCGAGATGCGTCCGTACGCGCGACAAAACAAGGGTTACAACTACGTGATGACGGTTATCGACGTGTTGAGCAAGTACGCGTAGGCGGTGCCGCTAAAGAGCAAAAGCGGAAGCGAAGTAGCCGCGGCGTTGTCCAAGATATTTCGCGATGTTCGACATCCGCGAAATTTACAAACGGACAAGGGCAAGGAGTTCTACAATGCCACCATAAAAGCGGTTACGAATAGGTACGATATACGTCACTACTCGATGTACTCGGTGATGAAGGCGGCAGTAGTGGATTCAATCGCACGCTCAAAAACCACATGTGGAGGCTCTTTACGCTCAACGGATCGTACAGATGGTTCGACGCTCTACCGCGTTTAATCTCGGAATATAACAATCGCGTCGAACGATCGGAATGTGATCGGCGGACATAACTCCCGCCGTTGCCAAGAAACTCCTCTCCACGATATACAATCATTTGAAGATCGTAGCCTCCGCGAGGTTCAAGGTGAATGATCCAATACGCATCAGCAAGTTCAAAACGATATTCGAGAAAGGATATACGCCTAACTGGACGACTGAAATTTTTCGAATCGCCAAGTGCAACAAACGAATCCCGTAACGTATCTGCTGAAAGACTATCGCGGAGAGCCAGTGGCCGGAGGATTCTACGAATACGAGTTTTTAATTCCGATATCTATCTCGTAGAAAAGGTGCTACGTAGAAAAGATAATAGGGTTTTCGTCAAATGATTAGGAATGGACAATACACATAATTCTTGGATACATAAAACGACTGTATTGTAATATATGAATAAAAGAGTACAAAAATATCTTGTAATATTGTAATCACGTGAAATGATTACTTATACATTGATAAAAATACTTATATTACATTGATATCTAATAGCGGTATCTTATAATGATTCCACGGTAATTATCGATAGAGTCGGGGATCACGTATCATCGTACAGACTCAAGGCTAATTTCAGTTCGGACACGATGTAAATCTCATGCAGTATCGAGCGTACGCACGCCTAACGTCTCGATTGCTGCGACGATTCGTTCAAGCACCGCGCGAAGTCCTCGAACATTATCGTTTTTCGTGACGATACTTCTCTTGATGTCCTTTATCCTCTTCGTATCGCTCTTTCCCATAACTCTCAGAGCGTACTTCTTCGCCCTGAGCCCTATGAACTCCGTCATGATTACTCCGTTATTCTCATCCTTCATCAAGCCTTTTTATTCGCGCGCGGCATATCGTACGCGTTGTTATCGGAATAGTCGCTGGTGTCGAACCTCGCGAAATTTCGCTTCATATTTTCGTAAACATTCTCGCATTCCAAAAAATATATCAAGCTATCGATGTCATAATTTTGCATTTAGAACGAGAAAGCGGGACTATATAATCGTAATGAAATTCATATACGTGTCTTGGATATCTCTCGGCCGTGAGATTCTCGTCGAAGACACTTCTGCTGTGAAAATTCGATTTCGCGATTAGTGCCTTCGCGCCATATCTCCCGTCCCAATGAGTCACGAGTCTCACGTCTACGTGATCGCGCACGTTTTCCATAGTCTTGCCGAAAACCGCGTTGTTCATCAGCTTGTACAGATTCCTCTCGAATTCGTTGCTCGCGCGAGTTCTTCGTTCCGTATTAAGCTCGATGTACGCGCGCAGCCAAGGAGACTGCGCGAACTGCAACGCGTGATAGACTCTCGTCATGCATAAACCGTGTCGCACGTACTGCTGAAGATTACGATAGTGCGTCACATAATGCGACTTGTCATAAAGTGTGGCGAATAGCATTTCGTTCCGCTTTTCCGGGGGTTTCTCGTGCATCAGATGGAACAGAAGAATCCGCGTGGCCATCATGGAGACATCGCGGATACTCGAGATCGACCTCTAGAATATAACCGATATCGGAGTCAGGCGGCATAGACATAATGTCAAGACTCTCGATATCCTCGACACACCGAAATTCCGCGTACAGTAAGGGCTCGCACATGACCCAACAAAGAGAGTGTTCACGTCGTAGTACATGAGATACGACGACGGTCGAGACGAGTCGTACGACGATTCATAGTTGTTAGCTGTTAGTTGTTAGTTGTTAGTTGTTAGCTCGCGCGTATCTATTCGAGCATTGACTCAAACCGCCGCGTATACCGCGCTCTACGAACAACACCATGTCGATATCGATAAGCAGATCGAATCGAATTCGTATATTTTAACATAGCGTCCCACGTGTATCCCGGTAATGTGAAATAATGCGCGGGATCCAAACCGTAACTCTCCATACAAGTGTCGCGAAAATTTTCGAAAACGTCCGCCAAGAGAAATACATCCGTTTTCAAGTATAGATCGTTGTACTCATTGAGAGTCCTCACGCGAAAACGCGGCCATATCCTTCGCGCATGCTCGCTAATCGCTAGCGCTCACGGTTTCGCCAGTTAAAGAACTGTGAAAGACTTCGATCGGCAGTAACTCGGTCTTCAATAATTTATTAACGCTGTCGACATACTCGTACGGAAATACGCTCTTGCGCGTGAACAACTCGAAATCCTCCGCGATGAGACCGGAAAATTTGAATCGTCCGATCCTCAAATTTCCCAATCTATTAGGTGTTCTGTCTCCAAAAAGGTTCTGAGCTTTTTTTTGTAAAATTCAATCTTTATTCAAAAACAAACAAAAAAATATTAATCAGCGAAATATTCCCCGTTTGCAACGATCTTTTGCCATCTTTCGGGTAGCTTGCGAATTCCTTAACGATAGAAGCTCACCGGCTTCGAAGCGATAAAGTCATTAATACATTTTCGTATCTTTTCAAATCTCACGAAATGTGTATTAGCCAAATGCTGCAGCGACCGGAATAGGTAGTAATCGGAAGGCGCCATGTCTGGGCTATACGCCGCGTGTGGGAGAAGTTCCCAGCCTAACGCAAAGATATGGTCCTGAATCGCTTTCGCAACATGTGGTCGAGCATTGTCATGAAGCAAGATCACTTTACGACGTCCTTGACAAGTAAATGGTTTTTCTTCTAATGCATCACTCAAATTGGTCAATTGTTGTTGATAGCAGTCTGCCAAGATTGTTTCACCCGGTTGTAACAACTCGTAATACAACACATCTTTCCAATTCCACCAGATACGGAGCAAAATCTTCTTAACGTGGATATTGCTCTTTGGCGTCGATGTCGAAGGTTGACCAGGGTCAACCCATGATTTTCTACGTTTAGGGTTATCATAAAGAATCCACTTTTCATCGCCTGTAATGATTTTGTGCAGAAAATCTTTTTTCCGGAACTTTGAAAGCAAAGTGAATGCAGTGTCACGCCGATGATTTTTGTTGTCTTCGGACAATTCATGCGGAACCCATCTGCCTTCCTTCTGAACCTTTCCCATCGTATGTAAACGTACGAAAATGGTTTGCTGCGTAACGTCAAGCTGTTCTGCAAGCTCCTTTTCAGTTTGAGCAGAGTTTATATCCAGCAGTGCTTGCAATTCGTCCGTTTCAATCTTTTGAGGGCGTCCAGCATGCGGTTCATCTTCAAGACTGAAATCTCCTTGGCGAAATTTTTGATACCATCTTTTACATGTAGTATGACTTACAGCGTTCTCTCTATATGCAGCACAAATCATTGCAGTGGCTTCAGCAGCATTTTTCTTTAGATGAAACGTGAAGTGGATGGAAAATCGAATATGCTCTTTTGTTATTGCCATCGTGAACACTATTGATTTTTGAGGTTATGTGCATCAAACGCCAAACCGTATGGCATTTTAGAAGGCCAAATGTCAACGTTTTAAAACCGCAAAAGAGTGGGAAGATATATAAAATTTAAATTGTTTTTTCGGTTGTATGAAATCTAAAGCTCAGAACTTTTTTGTACACCTAATAGATACGAAGCTAATTTCTCAAGACTGGCATTGAGAAATTTAAACGAATTTACGAACGTAGCTTAACAATTTTTCGATTTACCGTACGCCGAATCGCTAACGATTTTCAAAAACGCGATGTAATTCTTCTTAGTCAGCGGTAACAAGTCGACTCTATTCTTGAAAGCGTTCGCTACATCCCTGATAATCAAATGTGCGTCATAATCCGATAAGTTGTGAAAGAATACGGGAACGAACGTGTTCTGATAGTTCAAAGTGCAGCTCGCATGCGCGGGACCTCTGTAACGTCCAGTAAGATGACAATGATCGCGCATACAAACGTCATGCGGTTCAAAAATCCTTCCGCACACGTGGCAATGGGTCGCCCTTTGAAAAGCGCTCCGCTCGTCCGACGTGAGCTCCGATATCGATACGCACAGGAGAGAATCCTCCTCACGTGACACGCGAGAGCGCGCAACTCGTCAACGAATCACGAGACGCAGTCGTCGCCACGACGAGATTTATACGCAGATGCGATTCCGTTGTACGCAAATAATATCCCACGTTGAACCTTGTGATGTTGATAGGCGAATCTATTGTCGAGATTCCCCACGCATCGTCAATCTCCCTTTTCTAAAACTCTAGATCGGCATACACGACGAATCGGAGTCTCTCCTTCCTGTCGTGATTGCGAAAAGAAAGCCACTTGTCCTCGCTTGGAAAAATAACGATGCAGTCGCTCGCTCTTTCGCACTCGACACTATGCGCGACCAATTTCTCGTTCGAGTAAAAGTAATGCAGATATCTGAAAAAAAGACGATTCGTGATTAATAATAAAGTTTATCTCGCGACGAGTCTCTCTTATACTTACTGATCGGATATGTACTTTCTCTCCTTATGCTCGTTTATTTGGGATCCCAACAATCGAGACAGGTGCTTTATCCACACGAAGTGATCGAAGTTATCGCTGCACCGCTCGTTCGACATATAGAGCAAATTCACGTGCGTAGACTTCTTGTTCCCCATGAGCAAGGGAACGACCATGATACCATTCCTCTCCTTTTTCTCTCAAGTGGTAAATACGTTGACAGACAAATCGTTAAGACGCTCGAAGCGTTATAAGAAACTCGATACCGTCAAGATTCAACATCGTCGAATAGTCAGGATATGACGAGTCTCTCCGGGTGTAGATGGACGGAATACAGAGCGGCCATCACCGCCCACGTGAAACACGTGTTGTCGTTTGAACGTACGTTAATCACGGCTCTCTTATTCTTTATCTCCGACGGAAATGACATCCAACATCCAGCGTGCATAGCATTATACGTTGATCATCAAATTTAATATCCGAAATAACTCCCAACTGCTATCGCGTTCCTGAAATTCCTCCAGTGCCGTCAAAATAACATCCATAACGTCTTTGTCGTTCGGATTCTCGTAGTTCGGATTCATATATATATATATATATATATATATTATTTTTAATTTATATATTATTTTTATTTTTATTATTTATTTCATATTAAAAAGACTTTAACAGCCAAGATCCTGCTTGCCGAGGAAATGCCATGTTTCGCGTTGTAGTTTGTTGTTAGTTAACATATACTCGGCCTATGTATTGTTTATTATTTTTATATTTAAAAATTATATATACGAGGGTAGTCTGAAAAGTTTTGAGCCTAACATAGAAACAAATATTTTTTCGGTCAAATATAGTTTTATTTTTCAACATAATCTCCTTTTAAGTCGATACACTTTTCTCATCGGTACTTTAACCTCTTTAACCTCTCCAAATAGTAGTTGGCGTCTTGCTCCGCAAAATAGGCGTTTACGTATACAATGACCTCCTCGTTCGATGAAAATCTCTGTCCTCCAAGCGAAACTTTAAGGAAACAGGAAAAAGTCGCTGGGAGCCAGATCTGGTGAATACGATGGATGGTCAACCAATTCGAAGTGCAGTTCGTGAATTTTGGCCATGGCGACCGCCGAAGTGTGAACAGGTGCGTTGTCTTGATGGAACAGCACTTTCTTCTTCTTCAAATGCGGCCGTTTTTTTGCAATTTCTGCCTTCAGCTTATCAAGTAATGATGCGTAATATGCTCCCGTTATTGTTTTACCTTTTTCAAGATAATCGCTACACACAATTCCGTGACTATCCCAAAAAGCAGTCGCCATTACCTTCCCAGCTGATGGAACCGTTTTCACCTTTTTCGAAGCAGGTTCACCCTTTGCCACTGTTTTGACTGTTCTTTTGTCTCTGGAGTGTAGTGGTGGATCCAAGTTTCATCTACAGTTATGAATCGACGCAAAAAATCTGACTCGTTTCGCTTAAACCGCTCCAACAGGGCCTTGGAAATATTCATTCGAATTCGTTTTTGGTCCAAAATGAGCAAGCGCGGCACCCAACGCGCGGATAGCTTGCACATATCCAATTTTTCAGTCAATATATGACAAACGCGTTCTTTCGATATTCCAGAGGGCCTATAGTCTCTGCTATCTCTCTAACCTTGATTCGACGGTCGTCCAGTACCACTTGGTGAACATTTTCAATGTTATCAGCGGTGGTCGCAGTTTTTGGCCATCCGAACGCTCATCATCACCCAAGCTGGTATGACCACATTTAAATTCAGCTGCCCATCTTTTTACGGTGGCAAATGATGGGGCAGAATCCCCATAAACAATGTCCAATTCGATTTTAATTTGCGCAGGCGTATTGCCTTTCAAATGTAAGAATTTAATCGGCATGATATTCAATTTTTTCCATTTTTACAAAAACACTGACATCGACTGACACAAACGATTGTCAAATAATAACTGAGCGGCTCCAAAATGGCTGAAATTTTCACAAAAGTCTTTCAAAACATATACTATTGTAGTACTAGAATGGTTTTGACGAGTAACGTCATCTTCATGTTAAAGCTCAGGCTTTTCAGACTACCCTCGTATATATATATATATATATGTACTCCAAATGCAGAAGTTTTGAGACACCCTGTATTTATACATACATATACATATATATATATGTATATGTATAAATACAAAATTTCCGCATTTGGAATACATTGCGTGATTTTTTATGCTAAAAAAAATAATTTTTTTCTTTAGCAAAATTGTATGCGACGAGTAGTTTTTACAGTAAATCAAATTAAAGATGACGAATGAGCGCGCGTATGTGCATAGCAGTCAGAGTCGGCGTGCGTTCCTCGGTCCGGCGCGACTTGATATTTAATCTTTGACGACTTCACGTTAGTACGTACAAACAATATAGTTATTGTACATTTAAACAATATAGTTATTGTTTAAAATATGATAAAAGTTAACAAAATAAGTATTGTTTTCATTCTTTAACGATTTAATAAAAAAATTGTCTGATTTCGTAACATTTTCTCAAAATAAAAATAAATGTAAATAATATGGTACAAATAATATAAACTAAGCATTCTGTTATTTTAATTATTGCGCAATTGCATATAACAATAAAAAAAATACTGAATTTAACGAATTATTTAGATTTCGTTAAATTTTTTGTTAATTTTAATTATTTGTTAATTTTTTTTCATTTAATTTATTTTTTAAGTATTTTTTAAGTATTTTATTTTTTAAGTATTTTTTATTTTGGAAGATTTGCCATTAAATATACGTCGAATCATGCCAGAAATACTCCAGCTTACGCAAGATAGTTTTTTCATTCCCAAAGTCAATACCTGCATACAAATAAGAGGATTGCATTTTGAACATCTTATTTAAATTTAAACTTTTAATCTCTTCTCAGAGTTACAACTATTATTATAAAAACTTACACTTACTTAATATCTCAATACATCACAAATGCTTACGAATTGTGTTTTCTAGTGTATTGTTTGATTGTGTAATCAATAGAATGTTTTCTTTGAACAGAATATATAATGCTTAATAACGAAAAATTAGACTTTTGAACTTTTTAACAATTATAAATAATTTAATCAAATTGTTTTCCATAAAGGAAAATTTTTTGCAGGGCATGTACGCAATATGTATAATACTTTAAATACGGTTATTTCAAAATATTTAAAATATTTTTATAATATTTTTGACATATTTTTAAAACAATTATTTACATAACGTCTTGATCATAATTATCAAAATTATTTGTTTTATCAAATATAATTTTTTCATATTTTTCTTATTTAAATAATTTTAACCTTTTATAATTTTTTTAACTTCTTTGATATAAGATATTAGAAATAATTTTACATTTACGAAATATGTGAAAAAGTTTCAAGATATCGGTACAATCGTTATTAAAATTTTGATGAGATTATGTAATTATTGTAATATTATAAAGATAAATATTTTTATATAATCTTTTGTTAATTTCTTCTGAAAAAATAAAGAGAGAACCAGCTCTCTCAAAATATTTTAAATTGTAAATTTAAATTTTGTATCTTTAAACACTATTATGAAAAAATCAATTTTTTTACTTTTCGTGATTACGTACTCACGTAATTAATAAGTATAAGTAAGTATATTAATAAGTATATTAAATTCAGTATTTTTTTTATTGTTATATGCAATTGCGCATACGACAAAAAAATAATTAAAATAATAGAATGCTCATACATCTGTTACGTCCAATGGATTCCATGATTCTTTTCTTTCCCGAAAAACGTTATTAATAATATATTTTTTTCTTTTATATAAGAATAATGATTTCGATCTTCTATTAAGAAGATAAGACAAAAGCAAGAAAAAGAGAATTGTAACCGTTCCAACTATTCAAATATATTAGAACGAACTTTTTATCTAATAAGAAAAGAATATTATTAAATATTATAAATCCTCAGGATCTGTATATTAAGCATAAGCATACAATGAGCACGAGCGAGACACGACATCTAATGCAAATATCTTGTCCATCTAGCTCGGATCTTGTCTTACCCGCTTAGTTATCTCAGATTCCCAGAATCAGCATTCCTTCTCTACAAAAATCAAACTCTGGACTAGCCTATAAAAACGGGGCTCTTTCAGGACGCACGAGCATTCATTTTTCATTTTTTATCCAGTACATTAAGCACTCATTTTTATTCAGCATTATTTTTTAAATAACTTAATCCAGTAATAACTTAATAGTCGGGTTCATTAAGCCTAAGGAGTTGGAACTCCGAGCAGGATTAAAAGAATGTAGGGATCTTCTTGAATTCACTGACACACACTTTCTTTATTTTAATTGATTTATTCTAACAAGTGCACAAATGCTTGATATATTAACGATTATATTTTACACACGGTTAAACGTCGTCGTGCGACTCGGTGCGTATCGTGTTACTCTGGTGGCCGACAACCGAGTATGTCACCTGAAATGCTGATAGTACGGCTCGCGTGAACTTCGCTACGAGATTCGGTAATATCTCGTGCGATTATTGTAAGTTCGATTCCGAACAGCATGTAATTTTCGATTCTCTCGACTCCGCCTTATGTAGCCGGTTATATAGACTGGTCGATGCCCGATCAGCATTCTGATCGGTTGCGTCGATTGATCGCGTGATATTGATTGATCAATATCACGCCTGGTTCGATCAGCAAATTGAGGAATTTGCTGATAGACTTTTCGCAATATTCTCGCGCGATGCGTTTCTGCGGTCTTTCGAAAGACTGATCACAATTTTGGCGATCACGCATTTGTGTCGTCTTTCGAAAGACTTTTTCCGAAATTCATGCGGCCTATTTTTATTATTAGTTGTAGGTTTGGCTACAACTAATCACCCTCCCCCGTTAGTAAAAGAAAACGGAGGTACGAAGTTTTCGCTTTTTACATAATTTTTCTTCCGATATTTTTTGTTATAATCGTTTGCTTAGAATCGAGTACTTTCGCTTCTACTAACGGCGCGATCTATATTATAATACGTGAGTCACTATTTCAGTTTGTTTTTTTCTTTCTTATTACAATTATTATTGTTACGATAGCGATGATTATTATTAATGAGCTGCTAATTGATACGGGATATACAAAGTGTTTTTGTGAAAAGAGGGATATCTCATTATTGTTTATTTCGTTCTTCATGTTATTTAATTTCTTTGTTAATTCTGTCAAGTCTGTCGCGTCTTGTATAACTTTTAATTTAATTTTTTCTGTTTTGTTTACCTTGAGAGTTTCGTTTAGTAGTGTAATGTTATATTCTGGTAGATAAGTTTTTATTTCTTTTCCCTTGTTGATAATTGTTGATTTTATTATCGCGTCTGCTGTATTTTACAATTACTTGATAACGTTATTTTTCCTGTATTTGTAATAGTTCTACGTATTTCTTTATTATTTTTACATAAGATTGTAATAGTTTGGTTCGCTAGTGTGGAATATAACCAAGAATATGAATTACTTAAGGCTATCCATATGCTATTTTTTATTGTTATATATTTAATTTTACAATTGTTATAACAGTTGTCATTTTCTACATATATATCTATTTCACATAGCGGGTCAGTTTTTACATTTCTAATTGGAAAGATTTATTCACACAAGTAGTTTGTATTTATTTGCTTGCATTGTCTTAACTTTTCGTGAGTCAGTTTTGCATACGTGTGTCTGTTAATATCTAAAGCTATTAATGGATTGTTCGTTTCAATTATTGCGGATATGTTTTACTTGTGTGGTACCGGTAGTGATATTATGTTTAATATTTCATCTAGTGGAAGTGAAATTAGCGGGAAATATAGGATTGTATAAACGTTTGTTTTGTCGCAGTGTGCGTTCATTTTCGTTACTTTTTTTATTGTAGGCCAATCCTCTTCCCTTACTTTAAATGGAAAATATGATCCTTGCGGTATTTGTTGCTTCCTTAAGATTCTCCATTATTTCTTCTAGCGGTATTAGTCGCGGGTGTAGTATTCCATTTTTTATCGCAGTTAGATATTCTAGTGTGTCCTCCGCGTTTTGTGTCAATGTGTCAAGTATTGCGTTGATAATTATAAAATATTCTTTTATGTTTTCGCTACTTATTTCCGCTGTTATTGTCATTTCTAATTTTTGGATTGCGTTAGCTAAAATGTTTTCATTATTTTGGATTATTTTCTTGTGATTACTTATATGCGCTATCGTCGCGTTTATAATTTTAATTTGATTTTGTATATGCTTTGTTGTTTGTTGTTTGTTATGTAGGATATTTAATTGTTCATTGATTAGTTTTCTGTCCTCATTGTCCATTATTCCGAATAATGTTTTGGCAATAGTTCCTATTCCATCTATCAGTCTTCGTTTTTGTATCTTGTGTTTTATACAGAGAGTTTATTCTTTTTGTTAAATGTTTTAACCGCTGGTAATTGTTTTCAATTATGATATTATAGTTATGACATGACTCTTTGTTTGTAAATTGTAACATAGTGCATATATTTTGCGTTTTTAGAATGTAATTCCTTCTATTTGCTCTGTTCGTTTTTCGATTGGTGAAATATCTATTTTTATAACTATTTTCCAGAATGAATCGATTATGTTTAGTTTTCCTATTTCTTCGAAGTATATTCCGGGGTGGTGTTTGAAGTTCTCTACTTCAAATGGTAATTTTTTTTCTCCTTCTCCATTAGTTATCCATATCTTTATTCTGCAATGTTAAAATAAAAATTCTTATTTCTCATGAAGAGTTTGCGGTGTTCGAAATCGGCATTTCTCTTTATCATTATTTATCTTTATCGTTTCTCATATTCTCTAGCGTAATATTACTTTATTCTTATTTCGCTATCTTAGTTAAAAAGATTCTCCTGTGAATCTGTTGAGCTTCCTTTTTATAACGTTTATCATTTTTCTTGGTGTCCTTTTTATTATATCGGTGTTAGATATTTCGTGTGACCCTTCTAATATTTCTCTTTTTCGCGATGAACGAATCTACTGCCTGCATCTCGTCAGTTGTCGAGCCGTTTTCCTCGCGTTTCGACATGGACTCTCGCAACGCTTCTAAACCGCCCGTGTTTGATGATGCTGCCGCGGCGGAGACGTCTAATGACGACTTCGACGTCGTCGTGGACGATGTGAGTGCGGAAGAGTTTTTGAATGCCGTTCGCGAGCATGTCCGTCGCGTGCGTGAGTGGCTGTGGATTATAAACCGTTTTTATAGTGACGAGGTTTTCCACGTCAGTGATAAGTATATTGTATTTGTATCTAACCATCCGCCTGGTAGGGTTACGGAACCCTGCCTTGCCCTGGTCCGTAGAGCTTTATGAGGTGCTTATCACTATGCCTGAGGTCGTTTCGGTCGATATAGAGGTCGATGACGAAGAAGATCCGAAGGGTTTGCTCGCCAATGATTTGAAC
Source organism: Pogonomyrmex barbatus (assembly GCF_055798465.1). NCBI lineage: Eukaryota > Metazoa > Arthropoda > Insecta > Hymenoptera > Formicidae > Pogonomyrmex > Pogonomyrmex barbatus. The sequence goes on from NW_028297149.1 coordinate 3,150,078, forward strand.
AAAGACGAGTTTCCCGCCCCTGCCGGGTAATTCCTAAGACGCCTTTGTTATAGTTTGTAGTGCTGTAGTGTACTTATTAATTACTAGTATAGTTGTTAGTTTGTAGTGATTTTTTGTAGTGTAACTTTGGATTATTTTACATCTTCGGCTTTGCTGAACTTCCTGTATTGGTAAGTTCCCTGATTTTATTTTTATTTTCTTGTATCGTGAGCTTTTTATTTTATCTCCTTTTAATTGTCGATAAATGCTTTGCTTCGATTCGTGTGTATATTTATTGTTCGGCAGCCTTTTTTATTTTAATTTACGTCGCCCGTTTTTTCTAAAATTACATAAGGTCCGATTCATAACGCATCTAGTTTTTTCGATTGCCCTCGTCGAACTGTTTCGTCGTGTAGTAAGATTTTGTCTCCCGCCTTGAATGTATGTATTTTCGTTTTTCTATCATAGTTTTCTTTTGTTTTTTGTTTTCCTTCTTTGACGCTTTCTTTTGCTATTTGGTTCGCGGCTCGTATTCTTTCGCGGAGTTCTTGCGCATAATCGTCATACGTGTACGTTGATTTGGGCTGGTTAGGGCCGTAGGTAGGGGCGCTTGGTGCCCGTAAACTAGTTCGAACGGCATGAAACCCGTAGCGATATGCGGTGTCGTATTATACGTAAACATCGCATACGGTATCTATTCATCCCAGTCTGTCTGGTCGTTGTTAATATAATGTCGTAAATATTCAATGTTCGATGTGATTGCTCTAGTGCTCTATTTGTTTCTGGATGGTAGGCTGTCGTTTGTAGTTTTTGTATTTTTAATAATTTACATGTGTTTTTGAATAGCTCGTTTGTGAAATTTGTTCCTTGATCGGTCAGGATTTTATCTGGGATTCCATATTCTAATATAATTTTTGTGACAAATTCTTTCGCTACTATTGTCGTCTCTTAGTTTTGTATCGGTATTCCTTTGCTAAATTTTACTTAAGTACAGTAACAATTAGTCTCTCTTCTCGAATAAGAAGGGAGGGTGTGCGTCATGACGGGGCCCGACCACGAACCAGTCGTAAAATTAACTCGTAATTATTTTGCGAAAAAATACCACCTCAGCCAAGAATCGAACCTGGATCTCCTGCTTACCGGGCAGGCATCTTATCCTTTCGACTACCGAGACATGTGATGATATTTATCGCAAATAACGTGTTTAGAATAACACGTCAACAATAGAATGATACATATATATATATATATATATATATATACATATATTACAATATATATACATATACGTGTATTCTTTCGAATCCCCCCACGACCGGTACTCCAGAGAGATGATGGTCCTATTCTCTCGATGGAAGACGTCACATTGAAAAATTAGCTGAAGATCTCGAGCGACAATTGGTACTAAAAGCAAACAATTTTATTGCTTTTTTATTAGCTCTCGACGAGAGTACTGATATCGTTGATACTGCACAATTGGCAATTTTTATTCGTGGTATGGATAGCACCTCTTTATTACTGAGGAACTTTTAAATATAATACCTCTAAAAGGTATTACGACTGGAGAAGATATATTATTTAGCGTTGAAGAAGCAATAGAAAACATAAATCTATCTTGGGATAAATTAACTTCAATTGCTATTGATGGTGCTGCAGCAATGATTGGATACAATATGGGCTTCGTAGGACGTTTACCCGGTCCTTTCGCGGAGGTGTCCTTTCACGGGGCTCTATATCCGGATTCGTCCCGCGATCACTCGTAGCCGATCTGTACAATGTAGTTATGCCGAAAAAGGGTACGCGACACGTGAGGGAGTTGGGGAACACTAAAAGCGTGCAACAACAACAACAACAGCAGCAGCAGCAGCAGCAACAACAACAACAACAACAACAACAACAACAACAACAACAACAACAACAACAACAACAACAACAGCAGCAGCAGCAGCAGCAGCAGCAACATCCACCACTGCTGCAGCCGCTCGATGCGGCGACGACTGTCTCGGAAGTGGCGGCAGCGAAACATTTTCGCAGCATTCGTATCGGTTTGACCAACGGCAAACGCTGTCTGCAAAGTCTAAACTAGCACAATCAAAACAAGAAATACATTCGATCCATTATATCATCCATCAAGAGGCATGTGCAAAATCTTTAAAGTATGACAATTGTACAAATAATGAAAATTGTAATCAAAGTTGTAAATTTTATTAAAACTATTGGATCGAATCATCGTCAATTTCGCGAATTTTTATCTTTTTTAAAATCAGATTATACTGATATCTCCTATTTTTGCGAAACACGATGGCTTAATCGAGGTAAAACTCTTCAGCGTTTCTTTCATTTACGCGAAGAAATAATTATATTTTTAGAAATGAAAGATAAGTCTGTGCCTGAACTATCACAGCCTTCCTGGCCAATCTCGCCTTTCTTGCGGATATCATTAATCATTTAAATACATTAAATTACTCTCTACAAGGCAAAGATAAATTAATTATTCATATGTTTGATCAAATTAGATCTTTTAAAATGAAACTTAATTTATGGATCAATCAATTTCAATCTCGACAGTTGTTGCATTTTTCAAATTTATTATCTGTTGCCATGCGCATTCAAGATAAGCAATATAAAGAATATATAAATTTATTTCAATTATTACATAATGAATTCGATTGTCGGTTTAGGGAAATGCAAGTTTTAGAAGAAGACTTATTATACTTATTTTTATGACCTTTTACTGTTGATATTAATATTGTTCCCGCAGATATACAATTAGAATTAATAGATTTAAAATGTGACACTGCTCTTAAAAATCGTTTTGATACAATGACATCGTACAATTTTATTCATAAATATCTCAAGGACGTTTTCCTCGACTACATGCTCGTGCTGCAAAAATAAGTGAATATGTTCGGTTCTATACATATTTATGTGAACAATTATTTTCTATTATGAAATTAAATAAATCGCGATTATGCGAACAGTTAACAGATTCACATTTAAATGCAATAATTCATTTAAGTTGTGCCAAAACGATAACACCTGATATATCGTATATAATATCGGAAAACTGAATATGAATCAAATATTAATTAAATGTTATAAGAGTTGCTTATTTAATATTATTGTAAGAATGGTTTATTTAAAATATAGATAGTTACTAATTTATGCTAATTCTGGGTCTGAATTTGTGCAACACAATATTTTTTTACTCCTTGAATAGCACGTTTAATGAACAGACATTCCTGCTATTTCCTCTCCTCACTTTATTGCGCCTAACGCTAGCCCCAGCGCGTTCGACTATTGCCCGCGGGCATTGAGCGCCCGCGAGCAGTGCTCATTTGCCGACCCCTGATTTAAGACGTTTAAAATATGATTTGGAAGTTTATAGCGGAAATAAACAGAAAAGTAATATCTTATCAGTACTATTCTAGACATCTTAAAATATTCTTATATATTGAAAAAATATAGATAGATAATTTCAATTTGAATATATTATTTATATCAAGTGAATGAGTAACTTAGACAGTAACAGGAAACTGTAATATAGAAATTTTTCCTGTTTCTTCATATCGTTTTATAGCTATCCATATTTATTATGATATTTTCTGGAAAATAATTTTTTCTTCTAATTAAGGAAAGCAAAGAAATTATAGAAATATGAAATATAAATTTAGTCGGTAAAACAGTCCTAACAGTACGCATACGTTCTAAGTATGTTCTGAGAAGATCGCAATGCGTACGTTGCAATCATCTCAGAATATTCTCATACGTACTGCGATCGACTAAATACATTCTAAGTACGTTTCTATATCCGGGGTAACATCTCCCATGGAATTTCACGGAATATTCGCAGCGAACGATGACAATATTAGGAAAGGATGAAAACGGGAAATTTTCAGTAGATTATGGTTGCGTTCCGATATTGACTGCTAGTACTGAAAATCTATAATATACGTGACACTCCTTACGGAAATAAGTGAAAAAAATGAAAAAAATAAAAGAAAATGTTGAAACACCTTTTATCTTGGTACCATCGCATGTTTCTAAAACGATCATTTATCTACAAGGGTCGTTCGATAAGTCAAGTAAATTTTTGCGAGATAGCGTCACAATGAATTGTGTAATATATGGCCAGGAAGTAACACTATTCAAATTGCCTCATACGAAGTTTCAGCCAAGTGCGACGCTTAGTTTACATGTGGCAGACGTTGGAAGTGAGCATGACAGCAGTTGTAAAAATGGAGAAAGACGAATTCCGTGCAGTGATTAAACATTTTTATTTAAAGAAGTGGACGGCTGTGCAGATTAAAGCCGAAGTTCACGGGGATTCTGCATCAGCGTTGAAGATCGTTTATTTTTGGATTAATGAATTCAAAAGAGGCCGGACATCAATCAAAGATGAAGTGCGCCTCGGATGTCCAGTTGAAGTTACTATGCCAAAAAATGATTGAAAAAAATCCATTGTATCGTTATGGAAAATCGCTGAATGAAGGTGCGTGACATAGCTGAAATTGTAGGCATCTCAGTAGATAGGGTGTATAATATCCTGCATAAAGAATTAGAAATGAAAAAGCTTTGTGCACGATGAGTGCCGCGATTGCTGATCAAAAACGCATGCGAAAAGACATTTCGCAGCAGTGTTTGCCGATACTTAAGCGCAATTCACAAGACTTTTGGCATCAATTCGTGACCGTAGACGAGACTTGGATCTATCACTATACACCCGAGTCAAAACAGCAGTCGAAGCAGTGGACAGCGCCTGATGGATGTACGCCGAAGAAGGCGAAGACTGTTTTGCCGGAGATGATGGCCACTGTTTTTTAGGATTCCCAAGGAATCATCTTCATTGACTACTTACAGAAGGGTCAAACAGTCACAGGAGCATATTATGCTACACTTCTGAATCATTTGTACGAAGAGCTGCAAACGAAACGGCCGAGATTGGCGCGCGAAAAAGTTATGTTTCACCATGACAATGCTCTGGCTCAGACCTCCACAGTCATAATGGCAAAATTGCATGAAATTAAGCATGAATTAAGATTCGAATTGCTGTCCCATCCACCTTATTCTCCTGACTCTTTGGCCCCTTGTGACTTCTTTCTATTCCCAAACTATATTCTTTCCCAAACTATAACTCTATTTCCCTCTAGCTCGGGGGAAAAAAATTTTCGTCCGATAAGGAGGTCATCGCTGCTGTGGATGCGTATTTTGAAGGGATCAAAAAATTGGAACACCACTGGACTAAGTGTGTAGAGCTCCAAGGAGATTACGTCGAAAAGTGAAAAAGAATTTTCCGGAAAATAGGTGATTTTATTGCTTTTTTACCTGACTTATCGAACCACCTTCGTAACTTGGGATCTTGGCTTCACTTGCTTGCTGCTTCACTTCTATGTTACGATGAAAACCTAGTACTGAAATGATGATAGTGAATGCATCTTGGCATAAACTATGATAAATCTGGTTAATGAATGTTACTATATTATCATATAAACAGTCTTAATTTTAAAATCTCGATTGTATATGTAATTCTTGTAGATAATTTAATTACATATATAAAACCTGAATCTATATTATGTTTAATGAGAATAATTTTTCATTATGAAAATTGTTCATGAATTGTTATATATATTTTATTTAATTGTTTATAAATTTATAAATAATTGTATTAAATATGGTAAATATTTTTCTTATTTATTTATTATAGTTAATTATTTAATTAAAGGAAGATCGTAATTAATAATGTTATTTCATTATTTATTCATTAAAAATGGCTTAAAAATAATGATTAAATGACGATATATTTATAACGATAATATTTCGTCACAAATGTTACGTCTATAGAATATAGGCTCGCAATAGAAAGGCGTACGTGTCATTTCCGTGTCATTATACCTCTGAGTATAACCTAAGATACGCGTACGATGAAAAAGCGTATGTATCACTTTCGTATCGCTGCGTAAATCCTGAGAATGTACGCGCTCGAAAGAAAATTGGACAATGTCAATGATGTTCTAGCGGATCTTAGTACGTTACAGATAATCACAGTACAAGCAGTACGAAAATGGGATGATTCGCAGTATGTTGTATGCTGTTAGGGAGTACTCCAGCATCCTCTTAACTCTTTATATCTTATAACTTATTCTCTGTTCCTTTATGTTATAAGCAGAACTGTAGCTTGTGTATAATATCTTATTCTTAATTCCTAATATTTAATTCCTTATTCCTTATTCCTTCCATTGTGGCTGCATTCTTAAAGGTGCATTTGGGATATATAAGAAGAAAGGATGTGCATCATAGCAGGGTCCGACCACAAACCAAATGAAAATTCGTGAAAATTCGTAATTATTTTGCGAAAAATATCACCTCAGCCAGAAATCGAACTTGGATCTCCTGCTTATCGGTATATCGATATACCACCAAGTATATACAGAAATATTTTGAATATATTACATATAATTAGAGTACATGCAGTATAAGTACCAAAGTTTATTTGTTATTTTCTGAGTATATCCCGAAAATATACGAGAAATAATATTATGCAGAGATATATATGAATTTTCTCCGTATATTATCAATGATTATCGTATATTCCGTATGAGTGCAGAATATCTGTATGATATTATGTTCCGTCGGGGTATCTATCTATCTTATTTATCTATCTATATATGTATGTATTTGGGCGGCACAGAGAGTTCAAAAAGAATTAATTTTTATGTCACCAATTCTGAATTTATTTTCAGATGCAAAGAATTCTTTTTACATTTGAAAATAAATTCAAAATTTTTCAAAGAATTTTTTTTGCATCTGAAAATGAATTCAGAATTGGTGACATAAAAATGAATTCTTGAGCTTTAGCTCAAGATTGTTGACAATCGTTTTGAATTTATCAATCATTAACGGGTTAAAAGATTGTGAACCATTTTGTCCATCATCCACCGATTCATTTCCATTACTAGATATACGTTTGTGTGTCGTTATGTTTATAAAATTGAAATTTGAGTCTACAGGAAACGCAATCGAGAATGAAGTTAAGGGTCATAAATGAAGTCATCAAAATAATCGTTATTCAAAAAAATAGAAAAAATCAAATCAAGGTTTTTCTGATATTGGGGATGTGATAATGAAAGAGAAATCCAATTTCTCCCAAATAAGAAGGGAGGGTGTGCGTCACGGCGGGGCCCGACCACGAACCAGTCGTGAAAACTCGTAATTATTTTGTGAAAAAATACCACCTCAGCCAGGAATCGAACCTGGATCTCCTGCTTACCGGGCAGGCATCTTATCCTTTCGACTACCGAGCACATGTGATGATATTTATCGCAAATAATGTGTTTAGAATAACACGTCAACAATACAATGATACATATATATATATATATATATATATATATATATATATATATATATTACAATATACATATATACATATATTCTTTCGAATCCCCACGACCGGTACTCCAGAGAGATGATGGTCCTATTCTCTCGATGGATGCAGGTCGGACTGCAGCGGCGACACCCTCCAACGCCATTGGCAAATATACAAATAATCCTCCGGGAGCACGACAGGAGAGATTTGCATCAAGCATGGCTCGAGCCCCCGAATAAGAAGGGAGAGTGTGCGTCACGGCGGGGCCCGACCACGAACCAGTCGTGAAAACTCGTAATTATTTTGCGAAAAAATACCACCTCAGCCAGGAATCGAACCAGGATCGCTGCGGGACATGATATTGGGGATGTGATAATGAAAGAGAAATCCAATTTATTATCTTTATAATTATATTTAGTGATCCTAGTTTTATAAAAAAAGAGTAAAAAGGGAAGGCGGGTGTGCCACGACGGGGCCCGACCACGAACCAGTCGTAAAAATCCGAAATTATTTTGCAAAAAATATCACCTTAGCCAGGGATCGAACCTGGATCTCCTGCTTACCGGGCAGGCATCTTATCCTTTCGACTACAGAGGCATATGATAATATTTATCGCAAATAACGTGTTTAGATTAACACATCAACAATTCAATGATACACATGATTCAATGATATATACATATACTACAATATATATATATATACATGTATACTCTCGAATCCTCACGATACTCCAGAGAGGTCATGGTCCTATTCTCTCGATGGATGCGGCGGAAACATTCTCCAACAGCACTCTCATCCCTGAGAAACGTCTTTATGTCAAGTTTAAAAAGCTCGAGAGGACAATTACACCTGGATAATAAATCTCGCAGAGGTCTCAGATTTTATAAAACTAAATAAGTTCGGAATCTAGTACGAGCAGTAGGACACCTAGAACTCCTTCAACAGGCACTAGATTTGCGTATAGCAAAGCCTCCAATTCACCAACCCGTATACAACTCCCCCTTTTTGAGACAGAGGATGTTGCGATAAAAAATTTAAAAATTTCCCTGAGAAAATTGATTTATGATACCAATCGAAGTAGACGACGCCGCTAACAATTTTTATGGTAACCTCCAAGAAGTTCAATTCACGATCACCCTCAGCTGTGAATTGCAGTCTAGGATGGAAAGAGTTGAAGATCCGAAGTGTTTCATTAACCATATTGAGTGGAATAGCCAATGCAACATCATTCACATATCGATAATAAAATGGTAGAACTAATCCCAATTTCTCGATTGCTCTCTCCTCCAGATCTCTCCAAGTCTGCTATGATCGAGGACTACGAAGAACCCATTCTGAAAGTTTGCCTATAAATTTATTTATCAAAGATAAAATAAGTAGAATGCAAAATAAAAAAGATAGCTTTCAAAAATTTATTCTTGGGAATGTTACAATTTTGTGCTATATCATCCCAATATTTGGAGATGCTATCCATGGCTAAATCTAAAGGAACATTTGTAAACAATGATATTACGTCAAACCAAAGAGTGATCTCCTTTGATTTGACGATCCGATAGTTCTTTAATTAGTTGGAAACTATTTTCTATGTATTGGCATCAGCCTTTAACAAACTGTTAGTGAGGAGCATTCCTAAATTACAGTATTGCAGACACAGGCGACACAAAATGACACAGTGCTCAACACAGTACTTTTCAACAACGACACAACATTACACAAATATACACAGCTTAAAAGCTAAGTTGCGGCTTATGTGTCAAGTATGTAGTACATGGCTATCAACTAAAGAAAAGATTGGAAAAAATCAAAATTAATGTGGTATAAAAATTTAGCAACTCTGAGGAAACAAATGATACAATATGAACAATATGATTTGTTTCCTTAAGAAAACAATCATATTTAATATTTAAAGCGCAATCTACTGGCAACATTGAAAATCAAATTGTTCCAGCAAACAGCTTTACACAATGCTTCAGTGTTTAATACTGTGTATTGTGTACTGGAAAGCTCCCTATGTTGCTGAAATACAAAGTTTATGTTTCTGGTAAGATTAGTGTGATTCAAATGTAAGCGGGAGTTGACAAAATCTGAACCAATCAAAACTGGCTACCATATGGCGCGACTCTTATTACGGAGCTTCTAGTATAATGGGCTTTATAATTATAAATTATTATATATCATTAAAATTCTCTGCCTGAATGCACATCATTGTTAATCAAGTTAGTACGTCACACCACTGAATAGACAATGAAAGATTGCACCAATGAAATACTAACCTTTTTTAAACTTTTTATTAATACAATAATAAATGATAATTATACTGCATAATCCATCCTTAATAAGAAACTTGTGTGCGAAAGTTGATATCAAACTGTATTATAATTATTGAGAACTAAAATAACAAACATTTGGCTTTGGTGAAACGCATATTCCCTGCTTCGGTTGGCAGCAGTCGGAAGTAAAAAACAGTGATTATATATGATAACAATTTTTATTTTCATGTTACCATTAATTGCAATTCATTCATATTATCAATAACTGTTTATATTTTTCAATGTATACACTATCGATATATATGTCAATAATGAGCGGTAACCAAAAAATGTTGGAGATGCTCGATTATCATATCGAAGGCGATAGAATACGACAGTATGTCTATTCTTTTTTCGTAACGCGTTGAGCGCGAGAGAGTATAATAATATCTCTATTCTTTTCTCACAACGCGTCGAGCGTTTTGTTCTTTTGCTGTCTTGCTCGTTTTTTCACTCACACTCGCTCTTTTGCTATTTTTCTCGTTTTTTCACTCTCTCATTCTCTCTTATTTACTCTTTCACTGTTTCGCTCACTCTTCTACTCTCTCACTTGCTTTCAATCTCACTCACTCTTGTATGCATACATTACTTGACCGTTAGCGCCACCTCTTTGTAGTAGCAAAAATTACAACTGTAACCCATACGGACGGCGACGATGATAATAACGATGACAACGTTTCTTGAAAGTAAATTTCTAGAAATCAGACTTTGGATCGTAATATCTCCGCTCATACGATACGAAGAAGAAAACTAAAAACATTTTTATGGTATAATTCGAACCCAATCAATTGCGCCTATTCAGAAATTGATCGGTTCAGCCGTTACTGAAATCTGATAATCTTGATGTTAACAACTTGCGTAAAAAGACACGACTGGTCTTGCACTCGTGAAGCGCTGACGCTCACACTTGGCAACGAGACACGATCGTGTCTTTCGGCCATAAGCGTCTCGCCGCTGTTCCATGTGACTTTGTTATATATGAACTTAACAAGAAACATTATTCGTGTCTCTTAATTTGATATTTTCATTTTTAGAACTTTTTAAAAATAATACAAGCATGATATTTTTGTTGAATTTTACACGTGTATACATGCAACTGTAAAATCATCAAAGAAATCGTATTCAATAATAAATCGTATTACTTTACTCGTATTGCTTTTCTATTACTTTTATACATATAAAATGTTTATAATATTCTTTGTTACAGTTTTGTAAAGCTTGTCGAATCTACTTATATTGCCTTTCGCAATTATATTGATGCTCAATACAATTATCATGAGTTGCACTTTGCTACAAGTAAGTACATTATTTTAAGAGAAAATATATGTAGTAATAATTGAAATAAATAAGATTTTTGTACTGTAAACCAGTCCAATATTAATTGCTCTTTTCGGTCTGATTTTGAAGACGATTATCTTCCACTACCGCTTGAGATTCGGCGGTTGAACTGTCGATCATGCACGTGACACTTAGGAACATTTTATCTCAAGAATATTTTGAAACCTTTTATCAAATCCTAGAATAACCTTTATCAAATCATTATTAAAAAAACATTTTTCTAAGTATTTTTCTAAGTCTATTTTCTAAGTATTTTTGTCATAAATAATTAAACACTAATTTTTTTATTATTAATGTAAAACGGTCTCACATCCGCGCTCGGATAGTTTGATCAGTCGAGTAATCAGGTGAGGAGATGAGAGTGATAGAGATATTTTGATTAAAATATTTATTACGATTCTAGTTATAACTGATATTCGCAATATTCTGCGTGTGATTTTAACAATTTTATTAATTACAAAGAATATTCGCAATTTTCTGCGTATGGATTAATAATATGATCGACTGTTTAATTCCTGTATTTCGCTTCGCGGATCGGATCTTTAAATGCGTGCTTCGGTGACACGCGGTGTGTGGGCGTGATGTTTATGTGTGGTTCGGTGGGCTGGTTCGCGGGGTACGATGCGAGGCGGGCGACGTGCACATGTTGTCGAACTGTCACCGATCAACTGTCGGTTGAGTACGATGAGAATATGTGTCTCGGGGATGCTGTCAATCTGACAACTGGACGCCGGGAGTTCCCGATTCGCGTCTGTTATTCTGTTGACTGCGAAGGTATTTGTCGGGCGACCCGACGCGGGAGTACCCCGATCTTTTGCAGATAATCATCGAGCGTACTTGACACCAGGGAGTCTCTGGTGTTCAGGAGTTTTTGTCAGACCCTGACGTGATTATTAAGATTGAAGCCGAGTGTTCTTGGCCGTGCGTAGGTGCTCCTCGGCAGCGGTTCGGAAAACGGTAGGAAAGGAAATTTTTTTTACGGTCAAGCGTACTCGGTCATGCTGGAAAAGACCCCAGTGCTTTCGCAGACTTCTCGGAGAGCTAGACGGAGAAGATCATCTCTGTCGAGCGTATTCAACTGGATGAAGCGTACTTCGGTACAAGAGATTTT
>NW_028297149.1:3357183-3440437 GCF_055798465.1 Pogonomyrmex barbatus
AGCTTTCTTAGCTATTTTGCAAATACATGATACACACTTAAATTATACTTAATATATGCTCTTTTAACATTCGCTTAAACATTTCTAGTTTATCACATCTTTTCATTGTGGCTGGCAACGCGTTGTACATTTTTACTCCTTCGTAGAACATACTTTTTTGTGCACTCCTTGTTCTACGAAATCTTATTATAATATCTCCGGTTTGTCGCGTTTGTCTATCATTTTTACTCCCCACTAGCTCTAATTGATCTTTTAATTGTTCCGGTAGCATGTTATTCACAACCTTAAAGATAAACGTACACACATTATAATATAGCCTCTGTCTTATGGACATAAACTGCAGCGTTTGCAGTATATGTTCCACCTTGGTATATTTATTACACTGCAGTATGACTCTCATAGCTCGGTTTTGCGCTTTTTGCAGTTTGCTTAACTGCGTTTCACCCATGTCAATCAACAACGTCGCACAATATTCAAAATGAGGAGCTATAATTGTCTTGTATACCGTGCATCTGGTGTAAGCCGATATAGAACTACCTATTCTATTGAGAAAACTCGTTTTTTTCCCTATTTTCTTTAGCATATAATCACAGTGGTCGTTGAATCGAAGTCTATCGTCAATAATTATACCTAGATACTTCATCGTTTCCACACGTTCTATCTCAGTTCCATCCAAGCATTTCAACGTAATATTACCTCTTAGCTCTTTTCTTATACTTCTAACTATCATGTATTTCGTTTTCCCTGCATTCATTTTTAATTTATTTATATTCATCCACTTTTCTACTATAACAAACACCGTATTCATTTTTCTTTCTAATTCTGCGCTACTTTCTCCCTCCACATATATTAAAGTATCATCCGCAAACATTTTTATCTTACATTCTTCTGGACAGACTTTGATTATATCGTTTATATAAAGTATAAATAACAAAGGTCCCAATACAGATCCCTGTGGAACTCCATATTCCGTTGTCATTAATTTTGACCATTTATTATTAAATCGCACCTGCTGTGTTCTATTCTTTAGATATGAGTTTAACCATTCAAGGACTTTTCCTCTGATTCCATATTGATATAATTTCCCTAATAATCTTTCCCTATCTATCGTTTCAAACGCTCGCTTCAGATCCATGAAAATTACCCCTACCATTCTCCTTTCACTGACTATCAGTTTCCATTCGTCAACAATAGTCTGAATCGCTGTTTCACATGAATAGTGTTTTCTAAAGCCCGATTGATGTTCAGTTATAATCCTATTATTTTCCAAATACCTTTCAATTTGCTCTTTTACTACCAATTCTAACACTTTCTCAAATATAGGTAACACATTAATAGGCCTAAAATTACTCGCCTTCTTGGCTTTATCTACTTTTGGAATCGGTATTATTGTGGACGTTTTCCAACTTTCTGGACAGCAACCATCTCTCAGGGAGTTATTTATTATATCAACAAATTCCTCTTTTATTACGCAAAACGTTGCTTTTAATATATTACTAGTTATTCCCTCTTCCGTGCCTTTCTTATTTGGCAGTCCTTTAATAATTTTCTCTAAATGCTCTACCGTGATTCCCTCAAAATTTTCCATAGTTACCATATTTTCTATAGCATAGATAATTCTTTTACCTGCGCCTGTAGACTGATCCTCTATTATAGATTTTATTATACTATTAATACTCTGTATATAATATAAGTTAAATTTATCCGCTATATTGCACCCTATTGTACTATAATCTATGTTATCTAATATTTCAAAATATATATCTTTTATTTCTTTAGCACATACTGGCTCGCCTCTAATAATTTCTTTTAAAGTTTTCCACATAGTCGAAGGATCCTTATTAAAATTATTATCCTTATTAAAATCTATCATATTTTCATAATATTCTTTCTTTTTCGACCTGATTAGTTTTACTACTGCATTCCTATTAACTTTAAATTGCAACCAGCTTTGTTCTGTATCAGCGTACACTGCTTGCCTAAATGCCTCATCCCTTTTATCCGCAGCCTCTCTTATTACATCTGAGAACCATTTTTTCCCTTCCCATACTTTCGGAATTCTAATTTTCCTCTTCGGTGCCATTACATCTAACGCATTTACTATACTATTAACAAATTTTTCTGCTCTCTCACTCACACCCATACATACACACTGCCATCCCTGGCTTTCCTGTAATTTATTTTTTACTAACATAACAAATTCACTTTCATCAAACTCTTTGTAATTCCTAGCGCTAAACTCTCTAAATTTACTTTCAATTTTATTCACACTCACCTCAACTTCCAGCCACGCGTGGTCCGTAATTTTGGATTCATGAATTACTTGCACTTTTTTATTACTATTAGCAAAGATTAGATCTATAATTGTTTGACTATCTTTCGTGATTCTCGTCGGTTCGTTAACATACTGTTTCATACCCAAGCTTAACATTGCCATTTGCAATTTCTTCGCATAAAACGAGTCCATCATAAGATCTATATTAAAATCTCCTATTACCATGCATTCACCTTTTATTACTAATTCCTCTACTATATCCTCGAAAAATCTCATGAAATCCCCGTGCGATGCGCTTGGTGAGTGATATATTACCATTATCACTCCTTTATATAATTTATCTTTCACTTCTACCGCGACACACCAACAATTCGATTCTAATTTTTGTACTAATACCGTTTCGTAAATAATATCATTCCTTACATATAGAACAACGCCTCCTGTATTTCTATTCTCAGCATTATATCTAGTCATATTATAACCAGAAACGTTCACTTCACTGTCTTCAATATCCTCGGTCAATCTGGTCTCCGATAATGCTAAGAACGCAGGATTTATTTTCTTCATAATCTGATGTTGAATCTCATCCTTATGCGCTATCAAACTCTGCGCATTTGTATACAGTATAATTTCTTCTTTCTTCTGTAGTTGCTACTTCTCCTCCCAGCCTGCTCTCCTCTTCTCTTCCTGTAACGCCCTCTTAAAAGTCGGACATTCTCGGCTGATAGCTTCATGATCATCATTTATCTTCAAATTGTATGTTCGATTTTTGAACATACAGTTCACACATTTCTTCTCTGTCGCTGTACAGACACGCGAGCTATGATTCCCCGCGCATTTGCAGCATGTTTCTTCTCTCTTACAATTTTCGGCAATATGAAAATATCCCCAGCACTTAAAACACCTTTTGACACTGATGTGATTAAATGCAGGACACTTCTTCCATCCTACATTTAGTTTTGTTTTCTGCAATATCATCTCGTGTGTCTCTTCATCTACTTCCATTATTATTGATCCTTCTTCATTTCCTCTTCTTTGATCGTTATTCTTTACTTTGACCATTCTCTTCACAATTCGCATATTTACTGTATCTATTTTATTCTGCTTCTTTATCGTATTTATAAGCTCATTATCATCTAAGTTCATCTCTTCTAAATTTATATTAATAATTTTTATTTTTGGTTTCGATTTAGACTCCGTCACTTTGTAATTCTCTCCCAGTTTAGCTTGAACTGTCTCTTTCAACTTTTTTACCTCCTCTCCAGTTTCACATCCCATGATTACTACTCCTTTGCTTCCTTTTTTTAATTTTGTTACTCCCATTGCCATATTCTTTATATCTACCTTCTCTTTTATCACTTTTTTCGTGTCTTCACTTTCCTGTTGCAATTTCGGTTTAACAATTATAAGACTCTCTTTCTTCTTTTCTTTAACCGCTTCCTTTGCGTTCCTCCCTTCGATCCATACTCTATTCCCTGTATCATTTTCTTCAAGTTTTCCATCTCTTGTTTAACACTTCCTAATTCTTCTTGAACTACTTCTTTAATCATTATTTTAATTTCATTTTTACGCATCGCTTCATCTTTTATTTCTTTCACAGTTCTTATAATCCAGTCTATTTTTATATCAATGCTTGACCCTTTATTTCCACTGCTCGATGATGTGAACACTCCTGTAGATTCTGTAGATCCTGTCCTGTGTAGATGATGTCCTATCTCTCCCTGCCGGTGCCGGAGCTTTCTCACTATCAGTTAAAAATTCCTCAAATGGGCCTTTACACGGCACGTACTCTTGATTTCTGTCGATAATTTTATGCTTATTTACACATCCTGGATAGTAAAAAAGCTTTGGGCAATTTTTACATTTAACGACTCTGCTCTTAATTGCCTTCCTACATGCCGAGCATCGATACTCTGCATATTCGTCGTCCATGCTGATAATTACCGGCCAAAACCGCTAGTATCAGCATAAGCGATCAGTCACCTGTGACCCACTTTCACACGTCAGCACTATTGTGTCCACGTATAATGTCTACTGTCTTGTGAGACTTCAATGTCTCAAATAATAAATTCACTGCTCACATCCACAGATCGCCGTATCCCGGCTAGATAACTTTCATATCCATCCTCGATCTACGGCGACATAACTCGAAATACTTATTTTATGTCTTTTCCCACTATTTACGCACGAAAATTCACTATTTTGACGGAGCGATGTGACACACGTCTTCACATCGAGAGAGAGAGAGAGAGAGAGAGAGAGAGAGAGAGAGAGAGAGAAAGTAAGTGAGAAATCGCAGGTGCATACTATCGCGTATGGTAAACATGTCGACGCAGCGAACGCCCTGCAGTAATCGCCTGCGTCGGATGGTGAGTTATGCCGTCCCTGCCTACTTTCCGTACGCGTCTCGTTATTCGCTAACTTTTTTCTTTTATAATTTAAAATATAAGCGTCGGACAAAATTTTCGTAACTAAACTGTTATAAAAAAATTTTATGATATTACAAATACTAGTAGTTTAAGATTACACTATCGTTCATATATACACGCAACGCTATTTTTGTAAGTGTGAAATGCGGAACTTTATCTCAACATATTAAAAATATTAGATATGCTCCTGAGATGTGCACACAGGCGAACGCTCGCGGGGGCCCGTGCTCAATTTCAGCGTTTGCCGATCCCTGCACTAAACATCCCGTTTCTTGTAATCATTGAACAGCACGGAAAATTTGGCGTCTTGTTGGATGTCGCGCACGTCTGGGAAATCTCTCCGCGTACAATCATTCCGCGGCTTGTGCATTTTCTTCCGCTAGGTAATTATCATATCACTATATTCCTGCGATGTAAATCTCATTGTTGAGAATAATTGTCAATGAAGACTACGCGATAAGACAATGACATGCAGCATACATCACATTCGTGGATTCCAAGCAGAAACAAGTAACAATTGTGAATATTAACAAGAGACAAGAGAGAGTATTATCAGATATCAGGTGCATTTCAACATCAATGATCCATCAATAAATAGGCAAGAAAAATCGTAAACCAAATACTCAATGTAAAAATAAAGTTTCGTAAAAATAAATTTTCTTCCTTGTTAAATGTTTATCAATCATTTTGATCTTTCAAAATCAAAAATATTGATAAATGTTTATACAATTAATTATAAAATAATTTATTGACAAAGCCATAAATGTGATAAATTTTCTGTTAATGATATATTTGCAAAATTAATTTTGAAGAAAAAGTTGGGAAATTAAAAATATTTTAATTGTTTATGTATAAAACTTATGTATAAAATTTAGAAATATAATTAATCCATATACATTTTTACAAAAATGCAGAATTATTTCTGAATTATAATGTAAAAGTATAATAACATAAAATATTACTCAGCATAGCAGAGATTTAAATAAAGACTAAAACGGTTTTTCAAATAATAATAAAATATGTATATCTCAATTCTGGATTTGTTTAAATTTAACAAATATTAGAAAATTTATTTTAATAACTGCTGCTAGAGATGCTTAACAACGTGTCTATTTTTGTGAAGATATTGCTATAATTGACTTTTTATTTTCACGATATTTTTAGGATATAATAATCGTCAATAAAATATAAAACATGCACAGGCTTTCTTGCGCAATGTCAGTAAAATGCATCTTTTCCCGATTTTATTTTATAGATCGACAAAATTATATTTACACCAAACGGTGTTTTTAGTGCACGTAATTTTTTGTATTGGGATGAGAAAAATCCTCATATCATTCGTGCAGGCGCGTTTCAATATAGATAGTCCATCAACGTGTGGATCAAGAATGATTGCGAATCAAATGGTGAGTGTTAATCATAAAAATTGTTTACGTAATTTTCTTTTCACTGATAAACGTAAATATTTACGTCAACGATTTCCAGATTGACCCATATTTTCTTCCGTCGCATTTAAATGGCGAAAATTATGCACATTTTTTTAAAAAATCGGTTACCTGTGCTCCTCGAAAATATGCTCCTTCATACGAGCACAGTTGATTTGTTGGCATGACGGCGCATTTTCAAAGAAATGTTTGCAATTTATTAAATGCGCATTGTCCAGATAAATGGATAGGTCGAGGTGGCCCTATCACTTGGCCACCTCAGTTGCCAGATTTAAATGTTTTAAATTTTTTTTTATAGTACATAAAAAGTAAAGTAGAGAATAGTACGGAAACTGAAGTACGGCAAGCAATTTTCGCTTTTTCTATCATTACGCAGGAAATGGCATACCATGCAACGCGCAATGTCGTTCGAAGGACCGAATTTTGTATACGACATTTTGAACACCTTTTGCATTAAAAAATGAGAGTGAATTAGGCCTATTGGAAATATCACTATCACTATAAAAAAAATGCACCATGTTATCTACCGCAATCCGTGATGTGAAAATGATAGCGACCTGTCATTTTTCTTGCCATGGAAAGAGCGAAAAAAATCATTTTTCAATGCGTTATACTGCGTCATACACCGCTCGTTATTTATAAATGTATGCATACACACACATACGAAGATGAGAGCGTAGCCATTGCCGCTTTTAATCAACAACTCCACGTGTGCCTAGCGAATGCGTGTCTCACTGGGCGGTTTTATCTTATCGCGCGCTTGCAATTTGACTATTTTCGTAAATTAATAACTCGTTAACTATTGCGAAAATCGCAAAATAGTATAAAATAGGACTTTTTGACTTAGTTTAGTCTGCTCTACCTGCATATGATCGCTTGGCCATTTTTTTGGGGCCATATATACGGGTGATCCTGTATATATATATATATATATACATACACATAATATATACACACACACACACACACACACACGCGCGCGCGCGCGCGTGTGTATCTCTCCAATTGTTTACAAATAATGTTTACAAATTGTTTACAAATTGTTACAAATTGTTAATTGTTTACAAATAATTTGTAATAATCGGTATTGTCCGAATAGATGTTTCTAGCATACATTTTTGCCAGTAACATCAAACAGATGCTTCTGATTATAATTTTTATCAGTACCGTCGAAATAGACGCTTCTGACTTTTTATTATTGAAATCATACTGTAATATGAAACATCAAATGGGCTTCTTCATTCTCATGAGAATGCAATTGATATTTTTATTTTGTCTCTTTAATTGTTTACAAACAATTCATTTGTAATAATCAGTATCGTCAGAACTGACGCTTCTGGCATTCATTTTGCAAGTACTGTCAGAACAGACGCTTCTGATTATAATTTTTATCAGTCCTGTCAAATTTTTATCAGTAACATTCAAATAGACGCTTCTGACATTGACGACACACTTTTCATCATTGCACTAATTATAAAAATATAATTGTAGATAAAATGGTTATGAAAAGAAAGCTTTCTTCAGAACACGTAACTTCGTGTCACGCTCTGTCTCGATTCTGATTGTTTTGACCATACCGTGGCGGGTTCACGTGTGCGAGACACGTACCGGCAGGAATGGTGTCCTGCGCTCGGCGCGCGGCTGCTACACATACACACGAAGCGCGTACGTCCGTGTCTTCGCAGAACGCGAAGGAGATCGCGGAGCAAGGAGAAAAAATAGTAGGGGCAATTCGATGTTCCCATCTTTAATGCAAGACGCGCGATCGAGAGAGAAAGCATAATCGGACGTGATACCGAATTTCAGTATCCCATCGCTGTCTCGCACACTCGACACTAGTGCGAGTGAGAGACCACGATGTCTCTACACATCGCGCTTTGTTTATCGTGTCTTCGCCGTGTCTTCGCGGAGCGTGTAGGAGACGCGACATGGAAGAAAGAAAAACGCGACATATAGAGACACCGCGGTCTCTCACTCGCACTAGCGTCGAGTGTGTGAGACAGCGAAGGAACACCGAAATCGGTATCACGTCCGATTATGCTTTCTCTCTCGATCGCGCGTCTTGCGTTAAGGATAGGAACATCGAATTGCCCCTACTATTTTTTCTCCTTGCTCCGCGATCTCCTTCGCGCTCCGCGGAGACACGGACGTACGCGCTTCGTGTGTATGTGTAGCAGCCGCGCGCCGAGCGCAGGACACCATTCCTGCCGGTGCATGTACATGTGCGTCCGGCGCTCGGCACATTAGATTGGCCGAAGAGAATATAAATATCATCCTACTCTCTTGCACCGAAGCGCCGTGCATAGAGAATAGGAATATTGTTGTACTTTCTCGCACTCGCGACGCAGATGAGAAGGAAATAGCAATATTATCGTACTCTTTGGGGAATTTTCGCCATGCGATGATCCAGTCTTTTGATTATCGTTTCACTATTGCTAACGTAGTATAGTGAATGAATTGAAAAGAATAAACAGACATTAACAATGCATGAAGAGAAACGAAAATCGTTATAATCGTATATAATTTTATGCATAAAAATTATAATTGTGTAATAAATAAGAATGAGTACGAAATTATTTTCTCAGTATAAATGTATACTATATGTTCCGAAAATCTCTAAGAAATTCACAGTTTTGAATAATTAATTACAAATTCAACAAGACATTTATTAAACGATAAATGAAATAATCAAATTATATCATTTCTTTTTTCTCTCTTCTTTTTATTTGATATGAGCAAAAATATGCGTAACTTGTTGAATTTGTAATTAATTATCCGAAATATAGTAAATTTTCCATTTCTAAAAGTCGGAATATATACAATAATATTATAATAAGAAAATAATTTCGTATTTATTCCTATTCATTTTATTATTATACTTTTCAGTTATTATAATTTTATTATAAAATTATATAACAGCTTATTTTAACAAGTAAAGCATATGATTATATATAACAATTTCTTCATACATCGATTCCATATCTGCTTACTGTTTTTAATTCATAATGTATTTATCAACGATAACGAGTGGTGATCAGGTAACGTCGGGTGCGCTCGATGACCGCACGATGCATGGAGCGCGAAAGAGTACGATAATATTTCTATTTCCTTCTCATACGCGAGCGAAAGAGAGAATACAATGATATTCCTATTCTCTACTCACGGCGCTTCAGTGCGAGAGAGTAGGATGGTATTTCTATTTTCTTCGGCCAACTCAATGTGCCGAGCGCCAAGCGCACATGTACGTGCCTCATCTTGTGTATGTGTATATATGTGTGTATATGCGTATATATATGTACGCCTCGCATCGGCATATTGCAGCGACCGACTTCGAGAAATAAATTTATCCGAAATAAATTTGATGTGCGATAGTAAAATAAGAGAATGAATTATATAATAAATTGTGTATGTAATAATGCAATAAAGTATAGTCCTTTTCGCAAATGTATGTATACGCACGTTTTGTTAATTATTTCAATCGTGCATACATCAGAAATATCGAAACGATGGTCAACGGAATTCTGCATTGGTAGAGGCAATGTGTCCGACTTGCTATGCGAAGAGCCCAAGTTTGATTCCTAGCCATTCTCCGTTAGGAGATGCTATCTATTATTATATTATTTTTTAATCTTTTTTACAATATGAAATATACGATAAATTTAATTAAAATAAAAAATTTTTTATAACATTTTATTTGCAAATCGTTATGGCGCTGTATATTTATGAATTTTTATCATGGCACGAGTGTATTTTTAAAAATATGAACAATTTATATATAATTGGACGTTACAAATATGTAGTATATATACGTACATCATTTACGTATATACAGGGTGTTTTATTTTAAGTGATATGATCGATTATCTCGCGAATCGATGATTTTATTGAAAAATTTTTCGAACGAAAATTGTATGGGGGACACATGATGGAAATGTGGACTTGACCTTGAGTGATCTTGTCAAAATCAGGTCAAGATTAATGTTTTTTTGAATGAAAACTCCTATTTTTTTCATTACATATTCTTGTAGCTTATCTCGAGAGCTTTCCAAAACACTATAATAAAGTTATGTTTCATTGAGTACTTTCCGAGTTATGGAGCTTGAAAGTTACAGTATCGCCGGCAATATCCATGTACGCATGCGCCTTTGGCCGGATCAGTGATCGGTCTTGCCTTAGTTGGCCGGATCAATGATCGGTTTTGCCTTAGTTGGCCGAATCATTTATATAGGTGTTTCATTTTAAGTGATATGATCGATTATCTTATATATATATATATATATATATATATATATATATATATATATATTGTCGCGTTCGCGGCGTTACTTCCCGTGATCGCGATACTCGGCGGAGCGCTCTCGGAAAAGAAGACCACTGTTTTAAGAAAGACTCGCTCTTTATTAAACCAACGGTACAGAAACGCGTCCGGCCACCGCAGAATCCGGCCGTCAAATCTGAAAAACAGTCGGAGAACGACGCGTTGCCAAGGGCCGATCCTCTATTCGAACTCTTATCGATTGATATTGATTATTTCTTAGCAGCGCCGAACGGAATACCGCACGGCCGCAACACTGCCCCCCTCTTCATAAAATTGTCGTCCCGACAATTCTTCCTCTTTCAAGAACTTCTTCTTAGGAAAAGACTTCTGGGCTCCTGGCGACTTCCTGCCCTACCCTGGGCTGCTGCCTCAGGTTACCGGGCGCCGCTACTTCCAATCCCAGTCTTCTCTACTCTTCAGAAGAATCTTGTTCTTGAAATTCTCGCGCGTTTCACTCTTGACTCTTCGTCTTGAGCTTTGCGCACTTCTCTCTTCTATTTTTCGGGCAAAGTGGGGGTAATCGTCGTGGACCCTTTCGTCTTTCTAAAAGACACACTAAGCCCCTGCCTCGGCATTCGCCCATCGTCCCCCGGAAAAACCACGACTCGGAAAACCGGGGGCGAGGCAGACTTCTTTTCAGTTTGAAGCACGAGCCTGAAGATCTTGCTTGGTGGTCAGGCTCGAGGATCTCCCCACGACGCTTCTCACGACGGAAGGAAGCTTAAAGAAAAATAAAACAGAACACAGTAACTCAAAACAATTAACAAGAAATAAAAGTAATGTCGAAATTGGAAAACCGGGCCCCGAAAACCTCTTCTTAAAATTCTTCCCTTTCTCTAAACGGAGTTAGCCTGTCGACATGCACAACCTTGCTTTTCCGACCACCTGAACGAGAAATACAGAAAACTACATCACTAATTTTCTTAATTATCTCAAAAGGCCCCTCCCAATCGTTCTGTAGTTTGGGAGACCTACCCTTCTTACGATGAGGATTAAATAACCAAACCTTCTGTCCTTCCTCAAAAACGGGATGCCTAGCCTTTCGATCATAGCGGCACTTGATCTTCAAAGACCTTGATTCTAATCTCTCTCTTACTCTCTGATGAATTTCATCCAGCTTCTGCCGCAAATTTCGAACGTACTCCTCCGCTGACTCGGAAAAACCATAACTGGGAGGAGTACCTCTTAGCAAATCCATCGGCAAGGTAAGATCTCTTCCGCAAAATAATTCTGAAGGAGTTACGCCTGTAGCCTCATGTTTAGAGGTCCTATAGGCAAGAAGAAACATGGGAATCCAACGATCCCAATCCTTTTGATTCTCTTCAATAAACTTTGACAAATACTGTAAAATCGTCTGATGTTGTCTTTCAACTTGACCATCAGACTGAGGATGAAGAGCGGTCGTCCTCGTTTTCCTAATTCCCAAAATTCTCATCAATTCTTGAAAGAGCTGTGATTCAAAATTCCTTCCCTGATCAGTATGAAGTTCCAACGGGACCCCATATCTAGAAACAACCTGATTAACAAAAATTTCTGCTACCGTAGTAGCTCTCATATTTTTCAAAGGAAAAGCTTCTACCCATTTAGTGAAACAATCAACAACAACTAGGAGATACTTGTTGCCTGAAGAAGAAACAGGTAACGGGCCTAAAATATCCATCTGAATCCTCTCAAAAGGAGCTCCCGAATTAAAGATCTGCAAAGGAGATTTCCCCTTATCTGCAGCACCCCTCTTCGCAATACAAATCTTACAGGTTCTGCACCATTCCTCAACATCCTTCTTACAGGTTGCCCAATAAAAACGTTTCCGGATCTTTTCCAGCGTTTTATTGATCCCGAAATGCCCTCCAGAAGGAGTATCATGAACTTCTTCTAAAATCTGCTTCACTTTGCTTCGCGGGACCATCAACTGAAGAAAACTGTTTTTCAAATTAGGAGCCTCCCATCTCTTATGCAAAATCCCATTTTGGACTTCCAAGGCATGCCATTGATGCCAATAGAACTTGGCTGACAATCCTTTCGAAGAAACTTCCTCCCAAGAAGGTCGCAAATCATTTTCTTTCGCAAGTAAAAACATTGCCAGTTCCTGATCCTCTATTTGAACCCTTCGCCAATCCTCAGAAGAATCCTCACGCAAAACAATACGAGCAACTACTTTATCCTCCAAAAGCCCTCTCTGAACTTCCACTTTAGAACAGAATCTACATTTTTCTTCTACACAAGGGCGTCTCGAAAGACCATCGGCATTACCGTGTATAATCCCCTTTCGATGAGCAACATCAAAATTGTATTGTTGTAACCTTTCCATCCAGCGAGCCAATTGTTCCTCCAAGTCTTTGAAGGACATCAACCATCTCAAAGAAGCATGATCAGTTCGAATAGAGAAACTCTTTCCGTACAAATAATGATGAAAATGTTTCATCGAATCTACCAAAGCTAATAACTCTCTTCTTGTTGTGCAATAATTCCGCTCAGGTTTGTTCAAAACTCGACTATAATAAGCAATGACCCTCTCACAGCCGTCCTGAACTTGTGAAAGTACCGCCCCTATTCCAAAACCTGAAGCATCCGTATCCAAAATCATCTTTCCTTCCCCCTTCGGAAAGGAAAGAAGAGGTGCAGACGTTAATGCCTGTTTTAACCTCAAAAATGCTTCTTGACATTGCTCAGTCCATTCAAATTTAGTCAAATTCTCAGTTAATTTAAATAGAGGCTTCGCAATTGAAGAAAATCCTTTAACAAACTTCCGATAATAAGAGCAAAATCCAAGAAAACTCCGGACCTGTTTCTTATTCTGAGGAACTGGCCACTCAGTGACCGCTTCAGTCTTCTCAGGATCCGTAGTGATCCCGGCAGAAGAAACAATATGACCCAAATATTTTACTTGTCTCTTAAATAAATCACATTTCTTTGGGTTAACACTAAGTTTCGCAGCACGAAATCTCAGAAGAACCTCTCTTAAATTCTCTTTCATTTTCTCAAAGGTTTTGCCAAAAACTATCACATCATCTAAATAAACCAGGCAAATTTTCGAAAGTAAACCCCGTAACACCCGTTCCATAAGACGTTCAAAGGTAGCTGGGGCATTACACAGACCAAAAGGCATCGCAACAAATTGCCAAAGTCCATTCCCCACAGAAAAAGCAGTCTTTTCCCTATCTTCGGGACGAATTTTCAGTTGCCAATAACCACTCTTCAAATCTAGAGTAGAAAATCAGGCATTTCCCGATAACTGATCAAGAAGATCGTCAACCCTTGGTAGCGGATAAGAATCTTTTTTCGTAACCGCATTCAATTTCCGAAAATCAATGCAAAATCTAAGAGATCCATCTTTCTTCTTTACCAAAACTGCTGGAGAAACCCAAGGGCTTGAAGATTCTTCAATTACCCCTTGTTCTTTCATGTCCTCCATAATTTTTTCAACTTCTGAACGCATATGAATTGGAATTCTCCTAGGAGCCTGTTTGATAGGACAAGAATCCATTAATTCAATTTTATGTTGAAGAACTTCACACTTTCCTGCAACAGCTTGCTCCGAAAACACGTCACGAAATTCTCGCAACAATGTAGCGAAAACTAATCTCTGATCTTCCTCCAACTCTCGGGAATTATTATTAAAGAATTCTTCCAACTCCGCGGGCACAGCTTCGTCCTCTTGCTTAATTCGACGACAAAAATCTTCCCTATGACCTCCACGGAGAAAAATTCTATAACAGTTTGCATCCCTATTCGTGAAAAGAAATCCGCGCCCAAAATACAATCCTCTCCAATATCGGCAACGAAAATCGGTAACTCTAAATCAAATCTCCCTAACTTTATCTTAGCAAATATTTTAAAACTAATCGGGACTCTTTCCCCCGTAGGATATCTCAAATTTTCTTCCTTAGCTGAAAAACGCTTCCCTTTTCTCCCTATAAATTTACTACTCACTAAGGTCACATCGGAGCCCGTATCCAATTTAAAAAAACAATCTTTCCCATTAAGAGAGCCTTGAAAAACAAAATTTCTTGATTTTTCACACCCTCTCTCAAAACGCTTACAAACACCCGGGGCATTTCTTCCATTTGTCGAGCCCGCCCCTGTAAGTTCGACAAAACCTATTTTCCCTGCTGTGAAATAGAAAGTGATGGACACTCGGAACGGAAGTGCCCTTGTTTTCCGCACTGCCAACATTCCTGTTTCTTTTGAATTTTAAAATTCTTCTTTTTCATAAAATTTAATCCCCTCGTTCCACGAGATTCTACTTTGAACCCGTTCAAATCAGGATTGCTCTTATAATTCGAGCAATCTTTAACCTCCTTAAAATTAAAATTTCTCCGCTCTTTTAAACAATTCTCCCTAATAATTTTAATAGCCAAAGCTCTTTCTACCGCAGCCCTCAAAGACGTTAACCCTTCTAGCTGCAATGTCTGTTTAACATTCACATCAGACAATGCAAGTACAAACTGAGAACAAGCAATTTTGTCACGAACTCCAGGAGAACATTCAGGATAAGCTAATCGAGATAAAGCGATATCCGAGCCTAATGCAGCTAAATCTTCTCCGAATCTCTGTTTTCGATTCGTAAATTGATAATAATAATTTTGCGAGGATAAATTTTCTCCAAAACGTAGTTCTAAACGCGCGACTAAATTTTCAAATTGAGAGTTCTCAAAATCCGTGCCCCCTTCCAAAATCGCACGCGCTTTTCCTCGGAGACATGACGCTAATACGACAGCCTTTTCCGCGTTTCCCAAATTATTCGCCCGCGCAATTAAATTAAATTGCGTAAGATATTCGCGCAACGGAACACTACCATCATAAATATCGGGCTTAAGTTTCAAGTCGGAATTAAAATTTGAAAAAGGAAATGATTGGCCTGATATCGGACGTTGCGAAATCTCTTCCTGCGGACCGGGCATTGAAAATGTTTCTGTCTCTCGACGAGCGCGCTCCTCCCTCAGAGAGCGAAGCTCCTCCAGCGTTAAGCGAAGAATCTCCTCCAAATTCGGAGACGCCTCCGGTCCTTCCGCTCGAGTGCAGGCCCTTTTCCTCGCAGAGATCACTCTCCGACTTTTCGCCTCTTCCTGTCCAATCCCCGTCTCTTCTGTTTGTCGCTCCGCCATTATCTCTCTCACACACACACACACGAATCGAAAAATTCGATCCCGGACGAGCCCCCAAAATTGTCGCGTTCGCGGCGTTACTTCCCGTGATCGCGATACTCGGCGGAGCGCTCTCGGAAAAGAAGAACACTGTTTTAAGAAAGACTCGCTCTTTATTAAACCAACGGTACAGAAACGCGTCCGGCCACCGCAGAATCCGGCCGTCAAATCTGAAAAACAGTCGGAGAACGACGTGTTGCCAAGGGCCGATCCTCTATTCGAACTCTTATCGATTGATATTGATTATTTCTTAGCAGCGCCGAACGGAATACCGCACGGCCGCAACAATATATATATATATATATAATTGTATATTATTATTGGACGTTAGAAATATGTAATATAATATAATGTAATATAATACAATATATCACGCCGTGATTTTATGGTAGATGGCATTGCAATCTGATTCTGAAAGACAAGGATGAGTACACGAAAAAAAGGATGGACGATGTCGTCGAAATGAGAAATGATTATACGCATACTGTTGATGATAGATCTTTTTTGTTAGGCTTTTGATTGTAATTTTACAAGCTCAGTATTGTTATTTAAAGTAATCCAAACTGCGGAACTATATCATTTTATCCATAGAACTGTAAAACTTATATATATATATATATATATATATATATATATATATATAAATTACTATTGTATATAATATATATAATATATATATATATATATATATATATATATAAAATAAAGTGAATTTAATTTTTTATCGATTTTCTCATTAAATCAACCATCCCGCACTTCTTTTTTGTGCTATGTTTGAATTGCACAAGAGGATTTTGCAATCTGTAAAGCCAATTCAAGGATTTATGTCAGCTGTAATGTATCGATAATCCCGTCAGTATTTTCAATAAAAACAGTCAACATATAACTTTGTGTTTTTACTTATATATATATATATATATATATATATATATATATATATATATATATATATGTAAATTTCATTCATAATCTATATGTCTTCACATCGTTCCAGTCAAATTTATGATCGTAATATAATCTGTGCTTGGTAATGACTGAACGTGTATTTGTGTTTCTGCGTATATGATTTTAGTGTTCATGCAGTCTCGTTTTTAATTATCTTACAATTTGTCCGCACGCATCGCAATTGTTGCAGCAGATCTTGTATATTACATTCCTTTTGAAATGTGCTGATAGAGCGTCCTTATAAATTCTAATCATCAACTTATTCATATTAAAGAACGCGGATTTTGCGTTGAAATCATTAGCAATTTTTTTAAGTTTGGTCGCAATTCTCGGAACAAAAGATAAAATGACTCATTTTGTTCCTTGTGATTGCACTGTTGTATTTGGCGTAATCTATCATCTTGTTTAACTAAAATTTTTAATTTCGAATGAATGTTATCAAAGATAAAATTGAGAGGGTAATCATTCATTAACAGAATAATAATCACTAAATTCATGTTTTTTGATGGTATTTCGGGTGAGGTAATAAGAACGCTCTATCAATGAGTCCAGCAATATATATTTAGAAGCAATACTGCTTCTTTTTGGGCGAGAGGGTGTTGAGAGTGAGATATGAGGTACCTCCCTGAGAATATGAGTTTATGAAACCAATCAATTTCAATGTTCTTATTAACAATCTTTAAGGTTAAATCGAGAAAATTCAACTTGCTCCTCCCATCTCAGCAGTAAATTATAATCTAGGATGATAGTTGAACCTTGCAAGAATCTCATCAATCAATTGGGAAGGAATGGTCATTTCGATATCATCAACGTATCTATAAATAAATGGTAAACGGGTCTCAACACCCTCGAGCACGCTCTCCTCCAAATCTCTTAATACTAAATCAGCTATGATCGATGACAATGGGGAACACATAGTGGTTCCAAAGGTTTGCTTATAAAGTTTGCTTGTAAAGTGTTATATTGTCAAGGATAAAGAAAGTTGAATTTAGGACAAACGAGATTGCACTCAAAAATTCGTCTTTAGGAATGTCGTAGTTCTTCGAGATGTCTCCCCAGCGCTTAACAATACTGTCAATTGATAGATCGATAGGAACATTGGTGAACAAGGAGACCACATTGAAGGAAACAAGTATGTCATCATCAGTCAATTGTATATAAGATAACTTGTTGGCGAGTTTTAAAACTATTTTCTATACGAGTTGAAGGTTTTGAGATACTTCTTGACAGGACTTTGTTCAAGAAGAATGCCAGATTGTAAAGTGGACTATCAATTGACAAGACAATTCGAAGGGGGCATCCATGTTTGTGTATTTTAGTAAGTCCGTAAGTCCTGGGGAGAATCCCATCGGTACAGTACAGAGTCTCGGATATGTAGTTAGAATTCTTCCAGGCTTTGAGAATATCTCGCAACTTGTCAATGTAGGATCTTTCGTGATCATGCTATAAGTCTCAGTATCGTGTAACATATCTTTTATTTTCATAAGGTAACTGTCTTTATCCAACGTGATAGTGATATTACCTTTATCTGCTCGGATGAATATGATATTAGGATGGGTGTGCAAATTGTTGCGTGAATTTTAGTAAATGGAATAGTCTAATGTTAATGCTATTTTTATGAGGAAGAACTGGGGCGAAATATTTTCAAAACTTGGAAAAACTCTAAGTACATATCGAAGACTCTGTACAAACGCATTTACCGATGGAATTCTCCCCAGGGCTTACGGACTTATTAAAATATAATAGAAAATAGTTTTAAATTGAACCAAACTAAAAAAATTGCGACCAAACTCAAAAAAATTGCTAATGATTTCAAAACCCGCGTTATTTAATGTGAATAAGTTGAGAGGCATGATTAGCGTTTATAAGGACGCTCTACCAGCACATTCCAAAAGGAATGTAGTATACAAGATTTGCTGCAACAATTGCGATGCGTGCTATGTCGGACAAACTATGAGACAATTAAAAACGAGACTACATGAACACCAAAATCATATACGCAAAAACAAATATACATTCAGTCATTACCGAGCACAGATTATATTACGATCATGAATTTGATTGGAACAATGTGAAGGTATTAGACTGAACAAAATTTACAGAAACGATTGATTTCAGAGATGCTTTTTATTAAAAAACAAAATAATAATACTAAATTAACAGTCTGATAAATTCTTGCTAAATTCTTGCATCACGCATATGTTTCCATCTCGAGCAAACCTCGGTTTTGTTTTGATTGCAAATTGTTGAATTGAAGAGTCACTCACTGCGCTCAGTTATTGTCTGGAGGTCAAGGCGGACGCGCTGTGCGGTGTGCTGCTCGATGCAAACTGTGTTAATCTGATAATTGAGCCCCTTAATGACCATTGTCTCGTTTCCTTTAAGGATGACATATATATATGTGTGTGTGTGTGTGTGTGTGTGTGTGTGTGTGTGTGTGTGTGTGTGTGTGTGTGTGTGTGTGTGTGTGTGTGTGTGTGTGTGTGTGTGTGTGTGTGTGTGTGTGTGTGTGTGTGTGTGTGTGTGTGTGTGTGTGTGTGTGTGTGTGTGTGTGTGTGTGTGTGTGTGTGTGTGTGTGTGTGTGTGTGTGTGTGTGTGTGTGTGTGTGTGTGTGTGTGTGTGTGTGTGTGTGTGTGTGTGTGTGTGTGTGTGTGTGTGTGTGTGTGTGTGTGTGTGTGTGTGTGTGTGTGTGTGTGTGTGTGTGTGTGTACGTACGGTAATAATTTTAATTCATGATTTTAACATCGGTGAGCTCATCGGATGAACACAGGATCTTGTGACGCGGTCACCTCGCTCGACGCTCGGATCGGCTCGTCGGTGTCCGGGTTCGAGAGCAGGGGAGACTCAAGCGTACGTGAACACAAGTGGCGGCGAAAAGATCGCTTATTGGTGGAAAGGTAGATATAGAGTAGTGCAGAGCCGAATGATGTCGCAGTGTCGCTGGTAGCGGAGACGCAACCGGTTGGCGTAAGGCGATGAGATGCGCAGGACGGGTGCGGCGTGCGATCGACAACGATCTATTTACACGGCGCGGTTACCACTAGGGATCTTAGGATTACTGACTTATAACTAGCGGCTTTAATCTCTATCGCCTGCACTTACGAGCTAATGTCAGGCGGGACGGTTAGGTATTGCGGGCAGGGTCGAGTGCCACGTCGAGCTCTGCCTTCGCAACGGAAACCGGCGAAACCCAGTGGAGCTGAGCGAAACCTCAGCCCGAGGAGTGGTGACAGGAGTCGGCGAAACCCGACAGAGCTGAGTGAAACCTCAGCCCGTGGAGCGGTGACAGGAGTCGGCGAAATCCGACAGAGCTGAGTAAAACCTCAGCCCGTCGAGCGGTGACAGGAGTCGGCGAAACCCGACAGAGCTGAGTGAAACCTCAGCCCGTAGGTAGAGAAAACCGGTGAAACCCGGCAGAGCCAAGTGAAACCTTGGCCCCGAGAGGTAGTAAGTACTGGTTAGGTCGGTATCGGGAGTCGGATCGCAGGATAGGATCTGGTCTCGATGTCTCGGCTGGCCGGGCTTATATACCCGGCCGACGTTCCCCACTGCGCGCCGTCGGTCCGGTGGTGGGGAGTCGGTATCGCGTGGGGGCACCGCGAGCGAGATAGCGTGAGCGAGACGGCGCGTGCGACCTATAGGCAAGCGAGCGACTGCGATAGCGCAAGTGGTGTACGTGCAAGCGGGATGGGTAGTGCCGGGTAGTAAGCCAAGCGTTTCTCTATATGTATATATTTTGTAAGAATTTTGTATGTGTATGTATATATATATGTATATATGTTCGTAACGGCCCTGCCGTTACAATCTTATATTTATTTTTATATTCATTGAAGGTGACTCAAATTTGAGTCGAAACGTCTGTATTATATATATATTATATATATATATATATATATATATATATATATTAAAATTATATACTAAAATTTGTAATAAAGAGTGTTAATTGTACACTATGAATAGCACTGATTCTCATTTGCCTTAATTTTCACATTATATTAACATCAAGAATCACTTTATTAATTAAAATTATAAATAATTATATATATATATATATAAATTATATATAATATTATATTATATATATATATATATATATATATATATATATATAAAATAAGATGATGTTTTTATAAATTTAAAACAAAATATAATTTTTGAGAATTTTGATGTATATGTTTTAGAATATTAGAAAATTATATGAATTAATAAAATTAATTGTATTTGAATACTTACAACTATTTTTTGTATGAAAAAACATAATGATTTTATTAAACATGCCTGTACAAAAACTATTCTTTTTAAGAATAACTGGATTACAATTGATTGATTCAATCCTCACGCTTAGTTGCTAAGATAGTACGCTTTCTTTTCTTTTATCTATTCTGTCTACTCTCTTTTATGTTGCATGTTATGTACTTGCGAAAACCCAGTCTTCATAAATAAATAATTATTCACTATTTACCATATACAAATAATAAATAGAGTCCCAACTTATAAATTCATTCGATTACTCAAACCGCCAGCCTTCTCATTTCTAATCTCTCTGCGCCTCAAATTATATAAATAAATGTATTTTACAAATTTCATGAGTTGTATTTTTTTTTGTTCTTTTATCATTTTTACCATTTTTTATTTATTCAAGATATTTTTTATTTAACTAAAGATTTTTGTGTTGAATGTAATCTTGATACATTCAAATTATTATTTTTTAACGAAAGTCGAAATCTTGAAAATGTTGTATTATCTCTTTCTCTGTCTTTCGCATTGCTTATGTGAGAAACATGAAGATTATTAACAGCACATACTTGTATAGTCAAAGATCCCATTTACTATAATTACTCATATATCATTTACAAAGCTACAAATTATAATAATTTATAGATCATTTCCTTACCGTTGTAAAACTTTGCAAAGAAAAAATATATATCATTCCAGCGGATAAACGACAAGGTTCTAAACATTTTCGTATAGGAATTAGCAAATTTTTTTGCATTCTTAATGGCGTTAAATACCATAGTCCATTATATCTGAAAGAATACATTTAAAATGATATATTATAATAATTAATATTTTTTGAGTGTTCTGTATATTTTTAAATATATAAATCCTATTTATCAAAATTCTGAGTATACATTATTTTTTCCAACTGTATTAACCTTCAATTATAACTATGACTTTTTTAGGTTCAAACAAAAATTTTAGTTCACTTTTCAACGCGGTTGATGTAGGAGTCTAACTTATACATAAAAAATTTTGAATATTTCTCTATCAGTTGCCTTATGGAAGTGAATTAGTTGCATTGTGTACTTCAAAAAGAGCAAAGAAAGCGATTTTGATCACGCAGATTCAAAATCTATGCATTCAATAATTTTTTCATTAACACTTGAAATTGAGTATTATAATTGCACATTTTTATTATGCAAGTGAGGTAAGCACTTTTGGTTCAATTTATTTAGAACATTTAGAAAAATTGTGAATAAACATATACAAGATAACTTTTTTGCGAAATATTTAATGGATATTTTGTTATTTGTTCTAAAGTACTGAAATATTTTTGTGTAATCCTTATAACAAAAAGTGCAAATAAGAACACAGAGAGAAGTTAATGGCATTTGTTGAAAATAAATCTTACAAAATGTAAGAATCTTGAGCACTATTTCCGAATATCCATCGGCCGGATTCGGCAATTCGATCGATTAACAGTCAGACAATAAAGGTTTTTGCTACACTTTCTCACAATACGTGAAAATAACGAAATAGTGCAAGCTATTCTGTGATTTTGTTTTGTATCACACCGCCTAACTCAGCCAAATAACGCGGAGTATAGTCTAAGATCTGCGTCGGAATTTTTCTGAATCGAATGGCAGGCGATCTTAATACGTACAACCCGATTATAACGGCACGTGTGCCATTACTAGTTTTTGGGTCAACTACCAGCGCTCTTAGAGTGCCATTACCCATGTAATCCCCTCCATAGGAAACTTCTCCTACCGAGGAGAATCGTAGAGGGAAGCGGTATATAAGACGGCTCATCAGACGAGTCGGCATCAGTTCCCATTTCGAGTGAGACAACTCAGGGTGTTCCCGAGCGTCGATCGAGATTTCCTTCCAAACTTTCCTATCCTGCCAACATCACGAAAAAGGATGTTACCTCTCCGAAACTAGGGTGCTATCGGCATTGGTCTACCCGACTATCCTGCCGAAACCACGGAGAAGAGTGCTACTTCTCCAAAGCCACGGTGCTACCGGCGTCGGTGATGTGCGCGCGATTGCCCTCGCTTGGGCACCGCTAACGACTTGTAGATAGTGTCGATAGTTAACTTATAAGTCTTTCTTGCGCGGCATATCATCCGTTGCACGAGTCCCCCCGTACGATCGTATTCCATCCGCGCCGCTAACGATCCCCTGCACGATTGTGCCTTGCTTTTGCGTCTTCCAATCCTCCGCACGGTTACGTTGCTTACCGACCGCTACTCTTGTACTCCGCTTCTGCGAGATTATATCTTTCTCTATCGTTGTAAATACCAATCGCTACTCCGCTCCTGCGAGCTTTGTATCTTTCTCTATCTCTGTAAATATGAACTACTACTCTGCGTCTGCGAGTTTTGTACCTTTATCTATCTGTGTGAATACCGATCGCTACTCCGCTTCGACGAGCCTGGTGTTTCTTTCTATCATTGCAAATAACATCCCCGTTGCGAATCACACTGCGCCAGATCACACATACGCATACACACACTCATACACATGCACACACACGCACACTCGCACACCTACTCTCTGTAATACTCATTGATCTAATAAATGATATTTTTGCTAATTAAATAATATTTTTGCGTGTCGTTAGTAAGCTTGGATCTCTCCCTTCTCTCGAATCCTAACACCGATGAGCTAATGCGCGACATCGAGAAAGATGCACCGTTACATGACTTGATACCGACCGATTCCCTCCTAATATTGAATTGTTACGGTATAAAAGGTAGTCTTCGAAAAAGAAAAATGCTACCAGTAATCGAGACGCAAGACGTCCCTGAAACGAGATCTAATTAGCCATATAGTATATGATATGTCCGTGCACTCAGTTGACTATCATCGAATAGTAAAAAAAGCCAGCTATATCTCCATCTTTCTTCTATTGTAAGATTCTCTGTAATCCGAGGCGGTGATAAATTAAGTGATAAATCTTGATTCAAGTGATAAATCTTATTTTATCACGCAATGCTATGTATATATAGAGTGGCCCAAAATTACCGGAAATTACTTTACATGAGCGGATTTTTTTGAAAAATTCTAAGATGAAAATCTTAATATGAAAATGTCGAGGCTATATTTTTCAAATTATAAACGAATAAAGTTGATCAGTTATAGTGCACTCAGGCATATTAAATTATTTATTTAATTTTAATACATTTATGCACAATAAGTTGTCGACATGTATCTATTTAATAATTGCAAAATATCAAAAAAGATTCCATTTTTCTTGGCCTATCCTTAGCACTTCTCCAATAATGAACTTTCCTTTTATATTTTATTAGATATATCATCGATGTCACATGATACGAGGGTCGTCTGAAAAGTTTTGAGCCTAATATAGAAACAAGTATTTTTTCGATCAAATTCAGTTTTATTTTTCAACATAATCTCCTTTTAAGTCAATACACTTTTCCCAATAATGTTCTTACCTCTTTAACCCATTCAAATAATAGTTGATGTCTTGTTCTCCAAAATAGGCTTCTACGGATGCAATGATTTTCTCGTTCGACGAAAATTTCTGTCACTCGAACCAAACTTTGAGCCTAGAAAACAGGAAAAAGTCTAGGAGCCAGATCTGGTGAAAATGGTGGGTGGTTAATCGATTTGAACCACAACTCATGATTTTTTGCTATGGCGATCATCGAAGTGAATTAATGAAACAGCACTTTCTTCTTCTTTAAATGTGGCCATTTTTTCGCAATTTCTGCCT
Organism: Pogonomyrmex barbatus; assembly: GCF_055798465.1. Taxonomy (NCBI): domain Eukaryota; kingdom Metazoa; phylum Arthropoda; class Insecta; order Hymenoptera; family Formicidae; genus Pogonomyrmex; species Pogonomyrmex barbatus. The sequence continues at coordinate 3,381,706 of NW_028297149.1, forward strand.
TCAGCTTGTCAATTAATGAAGCGTAGTACTCCATTATTGTTTTATCTCTTTCCAAGATAGTCGATGAACACAATTCTATGACTCCCAAAAAACAGCCATTATCTTCTCAGCTGATGAAACCATCTTCGTTTTCTTCGGAGCAGGTTAATCCTTCGCAGTCCACTGTTTTGATTGTTCCTTCGTTTCAAGAGTGAAGTAGTGGATTCAATTTCATCAACAGTTATTAATGGACGCAAAAAATCCGACTCGTTTCATTTAAATTGCTCCAACAGAACCTTGGGAATGTTCATTTAAAAGCATTTTTGGTCCACAGTGAGCAAGTGTGGCACCCAACGCGTGATTAGCTTACGCATGCTTAATTCTTTAATCAATATATGACAAACACGTTCTTTCGATATGCTCACAGCCTTTGCTATTTCTCTAACTTTGATTCGATGGTTGTCCAGTATCATTTGATGAACTTTTTCGATATATCAGTATAGTCACAGTTGTTAGTCGTCACGAACGCTTATCATCAGCCAAGCTGGTACAACCATGTTTAAATTCAGCTGCCTATCTGTTCAAGGTGACAAATGATGCAGCAAAGTTCTTGTAAACAACGTCCAACTCGGTTTTAATTTACGTAGACGTATTGCCTTTCAAATGCAAGAATTTAATCACGGCACGATATTTTTTATTTTTATTGATTTTTTTTATTTTTACAAAAACAATGACATTGATTTACACGAATAACTGTCAAACAATAACTGAGTGTCCAAAATGGCTACAATTTTCATATGTATTTTTCAAAGCATTATAACCGCCGCCCCTGAGAACGGTCTCTCAGACGTAACTTGACTATAAGTTGGGCGCCAGGCACGAGCATTCAATCACACAAAAAAACCACAAGCTTAATTTTATGCAATAAAATCTAGATTTGCGGACGCAAAACGATAATCTGGCAGCTCGGTCATAAATGATAGAGGGAGGAGTTTACGAACTCGGGGCGCGAGAAAGAAGGACTAAAAGTGAGACAACAAGAATTAAAGATATTGACAATAAGATTGGCTTTAATTTCACCCGAATAATTACATTAACTAGTCTCAATCATCTCTTCACAATGCGGTAATATTTTAAATATCTCGAATCTCGCTACGACAAAGAATTACACAAAGAAATTTATAAACTATAATGACGGTACAGTATTTCGGACAATAATATTTTCGCCAGACGGTAATCGAGCTCACATAAACACGTTAAATTGTTATACCGAGTAATTTAATACGGCAACGCGAACGACACGTTTTATTTCACTCTTACGACAACATTCTGCACACGGCAATCATACATGAATCGGACGAGTACGACATTTATTTAGATTTTCCGCAAGTGACGAGGACGAGAGAAAAACGCGACTAGAGACTCGATAATTATCTCGTGAGGAAGACACGCAGCCGGCTCACCGGGCGAAAAACGAAGATGATGCAATAATCCTCGCGGTCGCAGGGAATGCTTTCCCCTCGAAATTCTTGCGAGCCAGCCTTCGCGCGATTCCTCTGATTTGCGGGCGAAATGATAGCTTTACAAAGTTTTATATGGTTCGCCTCACCCGACGGCAACGCTCTCTCTCTTCCTACGGTCAGCTCCTCGTCCTTCCTTCCTGCATTCACTCTCAGTCACCACGAAACGGAAAGTGTCATTCTTTCTAAATCCTTACGCTACGAATATGGTTATCACTCTCTTCGTATTGATTAGCGCCGCGGCGCGATCAACCAATAAATCTTCTATATTTCGGCGTGAGCCCTAGATGTCCCGCGGTTCGCTGATCCCGGGAGATTTGAAGACAGCGATCTACTATCTTTAGCAGAGCTTGCGATTCCTGACAATTTTCTCATTAATCGATCCTTCCAGCGAGAGATGGCTATCTCTTCCGGCTCGGTTATCTTCGAATTCCTCAATTCGTCTTCCTCGATGCGAGGTCTCCTCACAATCTCGCGAGAAGTGGCGCTTCCCCTCTCGATCGCTCTTCGATTCCCACGTTGCATGAGTCAGCCCCTTGACTCCTGTAAATGTTTCACAGTACGGGAGCTTTGCATATAGAAAAATCAGCAACTAATTAGGGTGATACGATCTGATTATTCTTCATATCTGATGGTGGCATCCCCTTTACATTCGGTCGTTGTTGGTTGTCGGGAGACACGCGGTCGTATATGAGCCTTGCAGTAGCCGTCGATCTCGCCAATTTAACGTAGTACCGAGGAAATCAGAGGAAACGATAACGCAAGAACGAAAAACAAAAAGGTTTGTACGATTATCTAGATGACCCGCGCCGCTCGAGCTTTCGCTCCTGTTCTCTTCTCTCAAATGGGTGGATGCAGGACCCAATAATACTCCGAATCGGAGCCGCACTTTGTGACGGGCGATCTCAAGACTCCACGTCACAGCATATACGATTGTAATACCAGAATGATTTTGATAAGTAATGCCATCTTCATGTTGAGGCTGAAAACTTTTCAGATGACCCTCGTATTTCTTTTACATCGTATGCGTAATTTTCTTCTTCATCAGTGAGCTTTATTTCTTTTGCTTCTTTACATCAAATGCGTTTCTGGAGTCCAATAATTCATCTTCTTCCATTTCATATCCATTTTCGTACCCTTCTTTTAAGATAACTTGTATTTTTTGTCTCATTAAGTTCATCTGATGTAACAGGATTGTCTAGGAAGCTCAAAACAATAAATACTGCGAATAGCAGTATTATTTCGCGGATTAAAAATTAAACTGAATTGTTTTTAAAAATTATAGATATTTATATGTCTTTAATATAATAATTATTATATTTAGATGTCTTCTAATATAATAATTATTAAAGCCATAAAATAGATAGGAAAACCGATGTAATTGTACACAAACACGAAATGGTTACAATATAACTGAGTGATTGTTTGTGAAATAAGATAATTGCTCTTGAGACATTGCTGACGCAGAAATTAAAGTTCTTAATCAAACAACGAATGACAAATTATTTAAAGCGCCAATCTATTCTCAAAAAATTCGACTTTGGGCAAGAGAGCTACTGCTGCAGTAGTTGGGGCAACGATGAAAGCCAAAATCAAGATGGCATGGATATGAAAGCGAAGACGAGAAAAAAGCCGACAAAAAAGAAACGAATACTTCCGACGGCAAAACGAGGCGGCGCGTTACCGATTCTGCCAATTAGACGTGCTCGATTCTTGATCGGCGGAGCGGTGACGATAACGGTAACCGACAGGAAAGCTATGCAACGTCAGCTCGAGGAATTGCAACGTCACAATCGCGCGATGGAAACGCGCAGACAGGGACTGTATCTCACTCCGTACAAATACGGGGACTATATTTCGTTCCGTACAAAGGCGGACGAGGCGTAACAGCGAAAAGAGAAAAAAAAATCAAAGAGAACGTATTCTTCCCGAATTACGGCTGACTCAGATATATTAACTGATTCCGGCGGATGATCTTCATCTATTACAGCGAGACAGTAGATAAATTCAGTGCTGATCTCAGTGATATATCCATCCTGATCCAGAAAGCGATTTAAAGCGCTTCCTAGTGAGTCAAGAGCTACTAGTTGATCGCTTCCGTCTCCAAAGCACGCAAGCTTTCTCTCAAGCTAAAACGCTTCTTAACTGGGACTCAAAGCAGGTTCTTGTGTGTAAACTTCCGTCGCTGTCGGTGACGGAGCAGGGAACTTCCTAATTCCGAACCAAAAAGACTGTGACGAGATGAAACGCTTTGACAAGTAATCAGCTATTCGGCCACGCGACTACCACCGCGCATTCCAAGATCCCGCGCACCGCGCGCCTACTATCGCGACGCGCTGAATTCACGGAAGAGACGCGAGTCAAAGCTATTATAAAGATTCCCGAAATCCGCAAGCTGTTTCGTAGAACGGTGGACACGATTCTAGGATTTAAAAACTGAGTTCTTATTAACAATCTGTTGTGACGCGGTCACCTCGCTCGACGCTCGGCACGTCGGTGTCCGGGTTCGAGAGGAGGGGAGACTCAAGCTTACGAGAACACAGATTGACGTGAAAAAGATAGTTTATTTAGCGAAAGATAGATACAGCGTGCAGAGCCAGGAGATGTCGCAATGTAGTTGGCAGCAGCAGGAGGTGAGATGCAAAGCGGAGACGCAAAGCGGTTGACGCAAAGCGCTAGATAGGTGCGGCGTGCGATCGATGACGGCTTAATCATTGCGGCGCGATTACAACTAAAGATCGTCGAATTACCGACTTATAACTAGCGGCCTTACTCGCATGCACTTACGAGCTAATGTCAGGCGGGACGTCTAGGTATTGCGGGCAGGGCTGAGTGCCACGTCGAGCCCTGCCTTCGCAACGGAAACCGGCGAAACCCTGTGGAGCTGAGCGAAACCTCAGCCCGAGGAGCGGTGAAACCCGACAGAGCTGAGTGAAACCTCAGCCCGAAGGTAGAGAAAGCCGGTGAAACCCGGCAGAGCCAAGAGAAACCTTGGCCCCGAGAGGTAGTAGGTACTGGTCAGGAGTCGGATCGCAGGATGGGATCTGGTCTCAATGTCTCGCCGACCGGACTTATATACCTGGCCGGCGTTCCCTACCGTGCGCCGTCGGTCCGGCGGTGGGGAGTCAGTATCATCGCGTGAGGTACCATGAGCGATAGCGTGAGCGAGACGGCGCGTGCGGTGTACAGGCAAGCGAGTGGAATAGCGCGAGCGGTGTGCGTGCAAGAAGGATAGGCAGCGCAGGACAAATAAGCCAGGTGTATATATATATATATATATATATATATATATATATATATATATATATTCCTTACAAGTAGCGGCCCTGCCGTTACATCACCCCCCCTTTTTAGGCGCTGTTGATGCCGGGGCTGATTATTTGGCGGTTTGGTTCGGGTGTGCCTTCAGATCCTGCACATGGACCTGTCGGTGCCAGCGTCCGCGGGCGTCCCGTAGGTCGACGATGACAGGCGAGATGATCCTTCGAACTTCCAAGGGCCCCACGAATTTTGGAGCCAACTTGGCGTTGAACGCTTTGGCCTTGTCGGACAGGACGTGATTTCTCTTCCACACCAAATCTCCGACCTTTGGCTTCCATTCCCGTCGACGCAGGTTATAATGTCGTTTCTGACATTGGAAGGCACGTGCCAAGTTCACCTCATGAGGTCGTAGGCCTCTTGCAACCGTCGGTGCATCGTCTCGGGGGTCGGAGTGTTTCCCGGGTGCCGTCGGTCCTCCGGGCGAGGTCGAGCGAGCTCCCTGCCATGATTGAGGTAGGCAGGAGTGTGTCCCGTGGCCTCGCTCCAGGCCGTGTTAAAAGCATATTGGAGGGCGGTGATGTGCTCATCCCACGTCTTCTGGCTCCGGCCCACGTATTGAGCGACTATGGTTTTCAGGGTCCGATTGGCCCGCTCGACGGGATTACATTGCGGCGTGTATGACGGCGCGGTGCGATGTTGGATGCCGAAGGCGGTCAGCAGGTTCCCTAGCTGTTTGGACTTCAGTTGCGTCCCATTGTCCGTTATTATCCGCTGTGGGCACTCATGACGGTACACGACCTGGTCGGTGAAGGCCCTGGCGACATTTGCTGCAGTGGCCTTCCGCAGTGGCGTGACCTCGAGCCACTTCGTAAATCGATCCTGCATCGTGAGGATCTACGTGTGTCCACGGTTGGAGGGTAGCGGTCCGACCAGGTCGATGACGACCCGCTGCCACGGCGCAATGACCGGAGTAGTGTGGAGGGTCCCGGCGGGTCGTTGTTGTGACACCTTGTGGGCCATACAGTGAAACCTCAGCCCGAAGAGCGGTGACAGGAGTCGGCGAAACCCGACAGAGCTGAGTGAAATCTCAGCCCGAAGGTAGAGAAAGCCGGTGAAACCCGGCAGAGCCAAGCAAAACCTTGGGCCCGAAAGGTAGTAGGTACTGATCAGGAGTCGGATCGCAGGATCTAGTCTCAATGTCTCGGCCGGCCGGGCTTATATACCCGGCCGGCGTTCCCCACTGTGCGCCGTCGATCCGGCGGTGGGGAGTCGGTATCGCGTGGGGTACTATGAGCGATAGCGTGAGCGAGACGGCGCGTGCGGTGTATAGGCAAGCGAGTGGAATAGCGCGAGCGGTGTGCGTGCAAGAAGAATAGGCAGCGCAGGACAAATAAGCTAGGTGTATATATATATTTTCCTTACAAGTAACGGCCCTGCCATTACACTGTATATTGTAAATAGTAAAACGAAGTTTGTAACTACCAGTCAGTAGTTGTAAATACTTTCGAGTTGTTAAATATATTTAAGTAGAGATTAAAACGCTTCTATATTTTATTTTTCTTCAAAATCCTGACAACCCAATTAACGCTACCCCACAAAACACCGTCCGGTGTGGTGTGTTCGACCTGCATCCATCGAGAGAATAGGACCATCATCTCTCTGGAGTACCGGTCGTGGGGATTCGAAAGAATACATGTATATATGTATATTGTAATATATATATATATATATGTATCATTGTATTGTTGACGTGTTATTCTAAACATGTTATTTGCGATAAATATCATCACATGCCTCGGTAGTCGAAAGGATAAGATGCCTGCCCGGTAAGCAGGAGATCCAGGTTCGATTCCTGGCTGAGGTGGTATTTTTTTCGCAAAATAATTACGAGTTTTCACGACTGGTTCGTGGTCGGGCCCCGCCGTAACGCACACCCTCCCTCCTATAACACACCATCCGCGAAGTATAACTGTTTTAAATTTTTGAAAAATCTGAATACACAGTTATAAAGTATATAAAAAATTATGATAAATCTGTACTGAAACTTACACAGCTCGGATGACTTTGACCTTTGACATATGTTGTTAAGGTTATGATTCTGAATAACTTTGTCTTAACAACTAGATGGTCTCTCATAGTTTCTGAGATATTTAAAGTTAAAAATGTATAATTAGAATTATAAAATTAAGAACTAGAATGTTTTTGAAAGTTGATTTCTTATAGTACATACTGTATTATATTGAAGGACAATGAAAATAAGTTTTTACATTCTTTTGTTATGGTTGTTACTCAGTATGTACTCAAAACGCTTACACATTCAGTACAGTTCACATCAGTACAGTTATACTGACTCATGTGGAATCTCACTTCGTGTTAAAAAGTTTATACGTGGATACGTGATATGTTCCGCCCCGCTCCCTTTCCCCCTAAAAGGGGGCTTTCCATAATATTTATCTATCACAATGATAGATAAATATTATTGTATACCACATCATCATTGTATATATCATCATTTGTAATATTTAATCACCGCCTGTAGGGAAAGGGACAGAACACTCTGTTTCCACGCATACACTTTTTTACACAAAGCGAGGTTCCACATAGGTTTACAATTTTTCACAATGATTTTGACTTATATCTTTGTAATGGGTTGGGTTAGATTAAATCTTTTGGAATCCCCCCTTGGAGGGGAGAAGGGACGAAACACGCTGTCTCCACGCATACACTTTTTAACATAAAACAAGGTTCCACATGGGTTTACAACTTTTTACGCAAAGTTGAACTCAAATGTATACGTTTCAATACAAGATGAAACGGTTTATAGCTTGTTTTGTTTGTAACAAATTTTGTTTATTAGTACTCTGTGACATCGGTTTCCTTTGTATATTTGTATAATAGTTATAGTTTGTCAGTTACCGATCAACTATCGTTGTTAAAAGAGTATCTGCATTTATATAAATTATTATATTGTTCAAACTTCTTTTGTTTATAACTTTTTAATAAACGTCGAGCGATGATTAAAATCTTTTGATTGTTACTCAGGATGACCTTGACAATATACAGGATGTCCCAAAATTCCCGCATTTGGAATACACTACGTGATTTTTTATGTTAAAAGAAACAACTTTTTCCTTTAGCAAAATTGTGTTTGATGAATAGTTTTTAGTAGTTGATCAAATTAAAGATGACGATTAAGCGCACGTAGCAGTTAGGACCGACGCGCATTTCTCAGGCGCGGCCTGGCATCTAATCTTTGATGACTTCACGTACTGTATTGTTTAAAATATGACAAAAGTTAACAAAATAAATATTGTTTTCATCCTTTATATAACGATTGTAAGGGTACACCTTTCCCGACATCGCGGATTAGCTCGTCGGGGTGTCAGGATTCGGGAGAAGGGGGAGATCCGAGCTTACTAACAACACACCGATTAACAAAAATATTAAATTTATTGAGTGACTCATACAGAGAGTAAGTGTGTGAATATGCGTGTAAGTGTGTGTGTTTATGTATGTGTGTTTGTATGTGCGTGGATGTGTATATATATACGCGGGTGCATATTCAAGCACAGAGTAGTGTTCCACACGGTGATGTTATTTACAATGTAATAGGCGCGGCATACAAAAGCCCGCGAAAGCGGGATAGCGGTAGTTATAAAGATAGAGAGAGATATAAAGCTCGCAGAAGCAGAGTAGCAGTCGGTATTTACAAGGAAATATACAAAGCTCGCAGAAGCGGAATAGCGGTCGGTATTTAGTAAGATAACCATGTGGATCGGAAAACGCAAAGCAGGATACAAGTTTATGCAAGGGAATGTCTAACGGCACGAGCGGAGTACGGTCGTACGAAAGACTACAGTAACGGTCGCTAGTGGCTATACGGCGCAAGTGGGACTTACAAGCTAGCTATATACACTATTTACACGCTGCTGTCGGGGTTCAAGCGAGGGCGATCGCGCGCACGCTACTGATATCAGGAGCTCCTGGCTTCGGAGAGATGGCACCCTTCTCCGCGGTAGCGTTGGAAAGGCCGGGATCAACGCCAATAATGGGGATCACACGGGTAGTGGCATTCAAAAAGCGCCAGGCTGGTGATCGGTCTTAAAACTAGTCACGCGTGCCGTTACATCACCCCCCTTACGGCGTAGAGGGTGGAGTGTCTGTGCCGAGTGGGCGGATGGCTTTTGGCCGGCCCCGGATATCGAACTGGATAATCCACCGGCTCATCGGATTGTTTGCCTAGTATTTTCTCTCTATCGTGGCCATCAGGAATAGCACTTCGATGATCATGCCATCATCGAGGCGGATCACGATAAGTGGTGGCGCTGGTGTGATGGCCGTTTGCGTGGCGGCGGCAGCGATCGGGACCGATGGTAGCCTCGGATCGGTGTGTTTCGAGGCTCGGCTTTGGGTTGGCACTAGGATCGTCGCTCACCGGTCGGGACTGCAATCGGAAAAACGCAAAGCAGGGTACAAGTTTGTGCAAGGGAATGTCTAACGGCACGAGAGGAGTACGGTCGTACGAAAGACTAAAGTAACGATCGCTATACGGCGCAAGCGGGACTTACAAGCTAGCTATATACACTATTTACACGCTGTCGTCGGGGCTCACTGCGATCGCGCGGTTTCCGGAGCTGAGTGGACTGTGCCCTTGTTCCTGGCGTCTCCTCGCTGGTGTACCGGCGTCTTCATGGAGCAGATGGTGGCCTCCCGTTGTAATGGTGGCTTCGGTGCCTTCGGTCGACTGGGAAACCCGGGCTCTCTTCGTTGGTCAAGGAGAAATCTCCACGACAGTGCGCCGCCGTTTGCGTGACGTCGGTAGTGGAGATGGCCTTCCGCTGGCGGTCAGCGTCAAATTTTTGTACGCTGATCCCTGGCTAGGACAAGTGAATGCACCGATGGCCGCCTAGATTGACCGGTGACACTGGCGGCATTGGTGACAGCTCGGTTGTCGCCGGTCGCGGCTCTTCTCTCGAACTGTCCGACAGTTCTTTCTCCGAACAGTTTTTGAATTACGCTCTGTCTTTCGTCCTTGCTTTTAGCTCACTTTCGCTTGCTGGTGCTCGCCTTTCTGCAGGGTTACTGCAGGGTCACGGCGTAGCTCCTTATATAGCGTTTGTAGGCTGAGGTGTAGATCCAGGCTGGTGGTTTGGCTTCATCCTGCAGGATACGCCTACCTGGCGGATCTGCAACGCTCCGAATGGCGCCGCCTGGAAATCGGTCAGGGCCGTCTCATCGAATTTCTCTCTCCTTTGATTCTCCTGAGATATCGTTCAGGTCGGGTGGTGCAGGCTTGAGGTCCTGGATGTGCACGTATCTGTATCACTTTCTCCAGGCATCGCGCAAATCTACGATGACCGGGGATATGGCGGACTTCTATTCAGGTTGGTGTATCGAGGAGCCAATTTGGCATTAAAGGCATTGCTCTTCCGAGACAGAGGGTAGTCCCGTTTCCATACTCACTCCTATCCGTAGTCGCCATTTCCGTCTTCGTAGATTATAATATCGTTTTTGGCGATGGAAAGATCGTGCCAGGTGTATTCGGACTAGCTCGAACGCCTCCTCAGATGTTTTTGATTGATTTCATGCAGAGTGGCAGTGACGGATGCCCTCCAGCTATTCGGATGGGGTGCGAGTTCGCTTCCATGGTTCAGGTAGGCGAAGGTATATCCCGTAGCCTCATGTTGAGCAGTGTTTACGGCGAATTGGAGTGCTGCGATGTGCTCGTCTCACCTCTGATGCCGTCTCTCCATATACTGACCGATCATCGTCTTTATGGTTTTGTTGGCTCGTTCCACTGGGTTACATTATGGCGTGTACACCAGGGTGTACACCAGTGGTTCGGTGGCGGATGTCAAACGCCTCCAAAGCAACACGGAATTGGGTAGCGGGAGATAAATTGCGTGCCATTGTCTAATACTAATTCCTGAGGACACCTGCGTTAAGATGACACGGTTGACAATCTCTCGCGCCAGATTTGCTGCCGTGGCACCATTCCGGAGGGGCATCATTTCCACCCATTTGCTAAAGTGATCTTGAGCGGTCAATAACCAGGTATGTCTCCGCACTGGGACAACGGTCTCACCAGATTTACTTGCTGCACCTTAGTTGGAGCTGTATGGAAGCGGCCCGCGATTGCTGCACTAGCTTATGCGCAAGACAGTTAGCGCATCGTCGCACATACTGTGCGACCTCCAGAACATACCCGACCAATAGTATGGCCGAACGATTCGGGCTATGGTTTTTGTTATCCCCAAATGTCCGGAAGCCGGATTGTCATGCATCCCTCGCATTACGTCGAGTCAGTCTTTGAAGGGCACGCACTGTTCCATTGTTTTTCTATTGGTGTGTCTCTGAAGTCTAGGTCGTAGAGGATATGTCGATAAAGGCGGCCTGTGCGGATTTCATAGTCATCAGGCCACTTGATGGATCGCGCTTTCACTCTTGCTACGATCCTTTGGTACCATGGGGTACCAAGGCAGGGTTTCGGGTTACGGCACAAGTCTATGTTCGCGGGAGAGAGCATCGGCCACCTGGTTGAGGACTCCCTTTCGGTACCGGATCTCATATTGCTGGAGCTTGAAGAGCCATCTTCCTAGCCGTCTAGATGGGGCCTCGAACTGATGGAGCCAGTGACTCCAGTGGTGGTCGGTAATTATAGTGAATCGGTACTCTTCGAAGTAATCGCGCATCCGTCGTATCCCCCACACCACAGCGAAGCACTCGAGTTCGGCGGCACTGCAGTTGTGCTTCGCTTGGTTGGTACGGCTGGCATATGCGATGACCCGTTTCTTGCCTGCTACCACATCCTGTCCAACTGCTAGGTTAGTACTGCTCCGAGGCTATTAGAGCTCGCATCCGTTTGTAGGAAGAAATCGGGAGAAATCAGGACAGGCCAGGATGGGTGAGAGCCTCCTTTAACCGTTGGAACGCCTGGTCTTCTGGCTCTCCATGCCCATTTCAGGTTTTTTTTTTCATGAGGCGAGTAAGGGGAATAGCGAGAACGGAGAAGTTGGTGATGAATCTTCGGTATTAGGAGGCTAGCCCCAAGAATTGTTGGATTTTTTGCACCGTGGTAGGCGTTGGCCAGTCGGTTATGACCCTTACTTTTTCTGGGTCGGTGCAAACGCCTCGCTAATCGATGATGTGCCCCAGATATCTCAGGCAGAATCGACACTATCAGAACTCAGCCAAAGTCTAGCCTCACGAAGTCGGCGGAAGATCTCGGCCGAATGTTCCTCGAACGAACCGTTAGCAATAATGATGTCGTCCAGATACTAGGACGTTCGATTCTAGGCCCCAAGATAGTATCCAGCAATCTCTGGAAGGTGGCTGGTGCAGAATGTAAGCCAAACAGCATCACCTTGAACTGAAAGAGCCCCCTTCCTGGTATGGTGAAGGCCGTGGCAGGTCGACTCTTTGGAGCTAGTGGTACCTGCTAGTATCCGCTCTTTAGATCTAATGTTGAGAGGTATCTGTCTCCACGTAGTTTGTCACCGTGATGTGTGCAGGGGGTATGCATCTTTTTTGAAGGCCGCATTTAACTTGCGAAAGTTTATCCAGAAGCGCCCATCCTTTTTTCGCACTACAACACGATTGGTGAACTCCATGCACTGTTGGAGGGTTCTACCATCCTCTCCTGGATCTTTTTTTTCGACTTCCTCGTTGATTATAGTTTGCATTGCCGGATTGTAGAGTCGGTATCGCTGTTTGATAGAAGGGCCCGGCTTGAGTCTAATCACGTGTTCGGTGCGATCGGTTGGCCCCATCACTAAGTCAAATCTTGATAATTCTGTAACTAAGAATTGTTGGAGACGTTCGCTTTCTGCCAGTGTGCACTAGGTGATCCTGGCTGAGTTCAGGTCGTCTTTGGTTTGAGGACTCTCGAGCACAGGTAGTGATGGTAGCGAGATATTGAGGTGACCCAACAGATCAGCCCCAAATAACAATGCTTCGCTGTCCATTTGTGGCAGGAAGAGGAAGCGATGATATAATTCGTTGTCCAAGATGAAGGACAGTTCTAAGATTTCGTTAATTGCGACCCGTTTTCTATTCGCTAGTGTGCGAGTCGCTTCGGTGGATCGGTCAAGGAGTCGGCGGGAAGGAGGCGTTCACCACTTTGTTTTAATACCAATAAATTTTATTAACACTTAATACAGATTGTCCTTTTTAATTCGGACCACGACAGACGTGACGGCACGGCGGATCTCGACTTCCTCTCCTAGTATCGGTCTTCCGTTTTTATTCTGTTCCAGGCGGCCGGTCCTTGCCGTGTCATCAACATGTTCGTCAGCGTTCGCGGTATATTTCTGGGTCGCGCGGCGGTTTTCCGCGTAAGGGCCGCGCAATCCGGTTAACAGTTGCTTCACGTGGAACGATTACACAATATTTGCGCGATTAGCACGGTAGCGTTGGTAATTGCTATCGCTTGGTAAAATAATAATTCGTCGGATAAAGTATCGCTTGCCGCAATCCGCTTTGTCAGCGATGAGCGTGATTGCGTTCTCGGCGCTCTCGATATCCCTCCCCCTTTGATGGAAGGGAACCATGGGGGTTTGGCTTCCATGTGTCCCTTACTTGGCGCTCGCGGCATCCCTCCCTCCCTTCGATGGAAGGTGATCTTACTTGTTAGTTTACATATGTTGTCGCGTAACTGTAATATAATCGTGTGCTTATGACTAATATAACATAGCATCGTCGCAGCGCCTCTGTGCGGTCTCGCTTTTCTTTTGCTTTTTATTTTTGTTTTTGTTTGTGCGCCATGTTATTAATCCTATTATAGTTATTATTACTACGCAGGTGCCTGTTCCCATAGAGTATACAGTGTATTTATTTTTGAGTAAGTTATAATCGCTATCTTCTAGAGTTTCTCTTATTTCTTCTAGACTTATGCTTAACTTGGTTAAATCTACATATAATCTTTCTTAATTCTTAATTATTTGGGGTTCTTAATTATTTGTCGTAACGTGTCGGTTTTCGCTAGCTTATTCTTATCGGTGTCTTTATTTTTTATTTCTAATGTTATATTGTATTCGGGGAGGTAATTTTGGATATATTTTATTCCCTCAATTTTTCGTGCTTTTAATATTACGTTTGGTGTGATTAGTTTGCAATTATCTTTTAGTTTTATTTTTCCGGTTTCTTCTAATATGATTTTCTCTTCTATTTGCTTTTCGCACTTAATGCTAATTTCTTGCTTGTGTGCCGTGGAGTAGAGCCACGCTTGCTCCTCCGTCAATGCTATCCACAACGGTGTGTTAGATATCATATGATTCTTTTCGCAGTAATTGAGCTGTCCCGGCGTATGTGTATATATTTGCACCTCGCATGGTGCTGTTGTTTCCGCATAATATGTCGCGAAGTTCTGTTCGCATGTGTATGTGTTTGTTTCTCGTATGCAGTATTCTAACTCTACTTCCTCTAGTAATTTGTAGTGGTGATTCTCTTTATCTATCGCTAGCAAGGGATGGTTTATTTTTATGTAGGCGAATACATTCGCATGATCGTGTACTGGTAACGGTATTGCTTTAACTAGTTTAAATGTAGGGTATGCTACCGGAAATCGCAAGATTGTGTATATGTATGGACCATTTGAATACGCGCTAAAAGTGATGTATGTGTGTATGGTCTGCCAGTGCTCAATCTGGATTTTAAAAGGAAAGTGTAATCCCATGGTTAATTGTGTAGCCGCTTCTTTGAGGGCTGTTATTATATGTTTGATGGGTAGTAGTCGTGTCGGTATCATTCCGTTTTTCCCGTATGTCAGATAGTCTATTACATTTTCCGTGTTCTTCGTTAAATCGTTCATTATCGTTGTCAGGATTAGTAAGTGTTCGTCTACGTCTGCCTGTAGTGTGGACTCGGTCAATCGTTGTTCTAGTCGTTTTGTCGCATTCATTATCAGATTTTCATTATAATTTAGAATATTTTCTAGTTCGTTCAAGTGCGCTATTGTGGCGTTGATTACTTTTATTTGATTTGCTACTGCGTGCTGCAGTACCTTGCCGTTTGTTCGTAACGTTTGCAGTTGCTCGTCTATTAGTTTCTGATCGTCGGCGTCCATCGTTCCGAATAATATTTTGCTGACCGACCCGACCGCATCTAGTAGTCCTCGTCGTTTGTCAGTCGTTTTGTATAGCGTTTCTACTTGTGTCAACAGCGTGATCAGTTTGGTGTTTTTTCTTTCTATTATCTTCATAATGTTTCGGCAACCTAACTGGGCGTTGCCTATTACTTTTCGGCACTGTATTGCGGTTTCCTCCATATAGTCTTGCAATTGCTGATGTCTGATCTCCAATTCTTTCGCTCAGTTTTATGACTAATTTCCATGCCGATTCAGCCTGTCTCAGCTGACCGATTTCCTCGTAGTAGATTCCTGGCTGGTGTGAGAACAATTCCCAGTCAAGATTATGCCGAGAGTCAGGTGTCGCTTGTCCTGCTCTTCTCCACATAAGCAGCATCCTGCAAGTTTAGGGTTCAGGTTATTTTTCCGTGAATCCTCGTCGTGCATTTTTTGTGTGCTACGTTTAACATTATAAAATTATTTTGTTCAGTCTGCCGTCGACCGTGGTCTATGTCGCACGTCGTGGACGATTTTTTGTTTATTTCTTAGTTTATTTTCCATCATGCAGTGCACTAGGTGTGGTCGGGAACATGTTCCCATCATGTATGGTGAATGCGTGCGGCGGTCATACCGCCTGGCGGCCCAACGGGTAGCCTTGAGGATGTCGTCCAGGTGGCCGTCCACGGTCGTCTGGAGGGGGAGTATCGTCCCCGTGTTCAAACGATCTGCGTTGAGAGGTCTCCTGTGCCCCCTCCGCCCGTCTGCGAGGAGCTCTACCCCCGCGACTCGTTGAGGGTGCAGGTTTGCGTTGCCACCGGGCAGCGGTTCGTCGCTGTCCTGCGTGACTGGTGAGTCCTGTAGTTTTTCTTTTTACTAATTCTAATTTATGCTGTCTTTATTATTAATGTCTTTATTTTACTGCTTTTGCTTTTTGCTTTTTTTTTGCGGGTAATTATTCGTATGCGTTGTTTGCTAATCTTCGATGAATAGTTTGAGTCGGTTCGCGTGCACCGTCGTAATTTTTCGTTTCTGTTTAATTTTGTAATTAACATCAGAGGTTTTCTCGATTATTTGATATGGACCTATCCATGGTGCTTTCAATTTCTTCGATCGTCCTGTACGCACTGCTTCGTCATGCAGGAGGATCTTATCTCCTACTTTGAAGGTTTTACTATTCGTATTTTTATCTGCATAGTTTTTTGTCTTTTGTTTTGCTTCGCGAATATGTTCTTTTGCTACTTTCTGTGTGGCTCTGAGTCGTTCTCTTAGTTCTTGCGCGTAGTTATCGTATGTGTAATATGGTTTCGGCAGCGCTGCCAGGGCCGTAGGTAATGTTGCTCGGTGCCCGTACATCAATTCGAACGGTGTATAGCCCGTTGCTGTATGCGGTGTCGTATTGTACGTGAACATCGCGTATGGGATCCATTCATCCCAGTTGGTTTGATCCTCATTTATATAGTGCCTTAAGTATTCGATCAGAGTCCTGTGCGATCTCTCCAGGACTCCGTTGCTTTCAGGATGGTACGCGGTTGTTTGAATTTTCGTTATTTTTAGGAGGGTGCATACATCCTTGAACATTTCACTGACGAAGTTCGTTCCTTGATCTGTCAGTACTGTCTCCGGTATTCCGAATTCGCATATTATTTTTGTGGTGAACTCTTTGGCAATCGTGTTTGCTTCCTGGTCTGATATCGATATTGCTTTACTAAATTTTGTTAAGTCGTCTTGAAATGTTAGTAGGTATTTATTTCCTTTCATGGTGACCGTGAGTGGTCCTACGATCCAGGGCGCATTTTTGAAACGGTCTTTCTGCCGTGTCGGTCAGTACTAGAGGCATTTTGGTTTTCTTGCTTAGTTTGTTTTTCTGGCAATATTCACATTTGGCGATGTATTCTTCCACATCTCGTATTAGTCCGTGCCAGTTGTGCATTAGTCGTATTCGATTTACGGTACGTGTTACGCCTTGATGTCCTCCGAGGGGGGCATTATGTTATTCGTACATTATTTGCTCCTTATCTTCTTTGTTATATTCGCGTTCTTTCTTGTCGCGCTCGATGCTGTTTATCTGTGTGTCAAGCGCGATCGGGTTTCTGCTGAGCGCGTCAGCATTTGTATTGCCTTTACCTGCCTCGTGTATCACCTCATAGTCGTACTCTTCTAATTTGAGCCTCCATCTGATTAATCGTGAACCAGGGTCTGTTATACTAAATAGCCAGATCAATGGCTTGTGGTCTATAATTATTTGAAATTTTGTTCCATAGAGGTACGGTCGAAAGTGTTTGACGGCCCATACTATGGCTAGCAATTCTTTCTCCGTTGTATTATAGTTTTGTTCCGCTTTATTCAGAATTCTGCTTGCGTATGCAATTGGTCGGTCTTGGCCTACTGGCCCTTGCGACAATACTGCTCCGATGGCGTATCCGGATGCGTCTGTCGTTACTATAAATTGTTTAGTAAAGTCCGGGTAAGCTAGAACTGGTGTGGTCGTTAACTTTTCTTTTAATGTTTCGAATGCGTTCTGTTGTTCTGCTGTCCAAGCGAACTTCTCATCCTTTTTTATTAGTTTTGTCAGTAGTTTTGCTATCTTCGAAAAATTCTCGATGAATCTTCTATAATACCCGGCTAATCCTATGAAGGATTGCACATCTTTTACCCGTTTTGGTATTGGAAAGTTTGCTACGGCCGTTATTTTCGCAGGATCCGGTATTATACCGTTTTCGGAGATAATGTGTCCTAAGTATGTCACTGCCTTTCTTAAGAATTCACATTTATTCGGTTGTAGTTTCAGATTGTAGTTTCTTAGTTTTTTGAATACTTCAATTAGTCTTTTGTTATGCTCTTTCAAATTTGGTCCATATATTACGATGTCATCTAGATAGACTAGACATTTGAGGCCTTGTAATCCGGTTAGTACGGAATTCATAAGTCTCTGGAATGTTGCAGGCGCATTTTTTAATCCAAAAGGCATTCTATTAAATTCGTAGTGCCCGTAAGGTGTGGAGAATGCTGTTTTTTGTTTGTGTTCCTCATGCATGGAGATTTGATGGTATCCCGATGCTAAATCCAATGTTATAAAGTATTTCACGTTTCCTAGTTGATCTAGTATGTCAGTGATATTCGGGAGCGGGAAAGAATCGCCAATTGTTAAGTCATTCAATTTCCGAAAGTCCACAACTATTCGTAGTTTTCGCTCTCCAGATGCGTCTAATTTCTTTGGTACTACTAGTAAGGGTGCGTTCTACTGACTCGTGCTGGGACGGATTATCTCGTCGTCCAGCATTTTCGCTATCTGTTTATTTACTTCTGCCTTGTGCTTCTCTGGTAATCTATATGGTCGGACATTCACCGGCGCGTTATCTGCTCGCGTATTTATTTCATGTGCTACTGCGTTAGTGTACGATAGGCGGTCGTTTTCTAGGTGGAAGATATCACAGAAATCCTCGCAAATCTGGTGCAAGGTTTCCTTTTCCTCTTTATTTAAATGCTTGGTTCGCATTTGTCTGTGCAATTTTTCTTTACGAGCTTGAATGGGCTCGTCGCTTGTTTCGTTACTTGACACCTCCATGGTATACATGTGTGCGGCGTCTTTTGTCTTTATCTCGTCCACCGTGACTAGCGGCGTTGTTATCTCCACGGATTCTCCCGTGGTATTTATCACACTTATTGGACATACGTTTTCTTCTGGTATGACCAAACAATTTCCTATGAAAACTCTGGGTTTGGTTTCGACTGCATTTACTATTCCAATGCTATTCCGATCGGTTACTGCCTAAATTATGGTTTCACTGCGAGGCGTTAGCATGGTTTTCTTGTACGGATAGAGTTTGAAAATTGTGTTGCCAATACGGACTTGTTTTTTCTCATGATCGCATTTCGCTTGCTGTTTATTCAAAAAGTCTAGTCCCAGTATCCCTTCATAATTTATTGGGAAGTCATCTCTTACCACATACATAGTGTGCCGTATCTCTCGGTCTCCTAGCGTTATCGTTGCTCTTATCTTTCCGAGTGTGTGTATCTTGTGGCCCGTAACTCCGGTTAGGGCTAAATGCTCTTCGCGCATTAGTGTGTTTCCCTTTAGATTTCCTACTTTTATTAATGTCAAAGTGGCGCCTGTATCGAGGAGGAAACTTGTTTTTCCCTTTTTTGTCTCTCGCATCGGCAGGGTAATCAAGTCTAACGTGGCGTTTGTGTGAGGCGTATTCACCTGCGTCACTTGATGCTCGCGTACGGTTCGCGTTATCTTTGTTCTCGGTTTCTCTTCTTCTTCGTCGTCGCCACTGCTTGTGAACGATAGGTCATCGCTCCCCCTTTGCTGCTTATTCTTTCTCATTATTACAGCGGTATTTATTTGTCGCCCTTTTTCATTATCCTGTCTCGTGCGTCTCGGCTGCCTCTTTCTCGGGCGGCCGTTCAGTGACCAGCATTCGTCGCGCTTATGACCTGCCTTTTTGCAGTACGAGCAGTATTTCTCGATATTATTTACGTTCGCCGGTCGTTCGGCTCGCGATAGCGGATATTTATTTGTGTATCGGCTTGAACGACAGTCGCGCGCCAAATGTCCTAGCCTACCGCATTTGTGGCACTCCAGTTTTTGATTGCGGTTTCTATACTGTTCTTGGTTGCTTCTAGCTTTCTCGTTATTGTACATTTTTATAGGTTGGCTACCTTTTAATTTTTCTTCGGCTGTCGCGCCTAGCATCGCGGCTGTTAAATTCGTATAGTTCTTGGATCGTACTATTGTTTGTATCTCGTCACGTAATCCTAGTTGGAAATTTTCTAGGGCTAATTCTTGTATCGTATCTAGGATTGCTTTTCGTTACTCCGCGGTGTGCTCGCGTCCTTCTACCATAGATTGATAGAGTTCCATTGCTAGTTTGTCAACGCGGAGTCCGTATTCTCGCGCGCTTTCCCCGGGTTTTTGACGAGTTATATTAAACTCTCGCTGAATGTGCGTAATGCTACGCTTTGCCAAATAGCACATCTCGATCTCGCGCTTCAATTGCATGAACGTGCGTATATCCCTTGTTTGGAAATCGTGCATGGCTTTCTCTGTTAGTTTCGTGCACAAGATCGCTTTTAATAATGATTTTTCGTCGGCAGGATTTATTTCGCTCATCGCGTACGTGCTTGCATTTAAAAATTTTTGAACTTGGTTCCGCGATGATCCGTCCATTTCCGGAATCATATCGCGGGCTTCTTTCAGTTTCATAAACGTATGTGCGGGATCTCGCGAATTTCGGACATCGTCCCGTGTACGCCCGTATGTCATTTCTATCGGTTCGTCATTTTCTGCACTCCGATCGTAATTAACGACTTCTAGTTGGCTTATGCGGCCCTGTAGTGCTCGCATGCCTTCTATCAATTCGACCAACATTGCATCTCGCGCGTCGTGCGAAGATTCCGCCGGGTCAGATTTCCAGTGTGCCTGGCTTAAAGTGGCTCTCATCCTTTTTACTTCGTCGTCCAATTCTTTGTTTACTACTTGTTGTTCTTCCGCGATCGATTTTAACGGTGTGCCCGAGGGTTGATTTGCCATTTCCGCTGGATTTATGTTTCGTGAAGCGGTGTAAAATTCGGTTGGATCGAACACGCTACTGTCGTAAGATGTCAATGAGAACTCTCCGCGACTAGGGTTACTTGCGTTCGTGCCGTCGCTATGGTCAGATCTTGCGTCTGTTGGTTGTAATAGAGCGTCGTCGCGTTTCTCACTACTCGGTAGTAGGCTATTATCTATGTCACTAAGCGAAAACACGCGTTCAATTACAATGTTCGGATGTAATTCCGGTTGACTCGTCAGACTATCGTCGGAATAATAATTACTTAAATCGCGGCGTACGTTATCGCGCGGATCGCGTGAATTTTCCGTCTGCTCAAGGCTCGGAGGGCTCGGGCTGAGCGCTCGGCTGGCTGACGCACTATGTAGCCACGACGTGTTTCTTTGGGCAGGAGTTTGGTTAACTCCCTTGTTCGACATCTACCTACACGCTTCCCTCGCTATCTAATGCGCTTGTCTTAATTTTCTATGACTTACATTACGCTCGCAATTCGCATGTTTGTGACATGGCGCTGGCTGTTGCGGTAGGTCGTGGCTTCTCCGGTGTCACTGATATGCTCTGCGTTGTGGCTCTACCGGCTCTTTTTTGCTGCAGGGATGTTGACTTCTTTTCCGGCCTTTTCCTTGAATTCCGATCGTTTGTTCCTTCCAGATGACTGGGTGTAGCTGCGAAACGATCCCACCGCTGCCACCAGAAATGTTGTGCGGGTCGTTTCGGTGGATCAAGGAGTCGGCGGGAAGGAGGCGCTCACCACTTTGTTTTAATACCAATAAATTTTATTAACACTTGATACAGATTGTCCTTTTTAATTCGGACCGCGACAGACGTGACGGCACGGCGGATCTCGACGAGTCCTCTCCTAGTATCGGTCTTCCGTTTTTATCCTGTTCCAGGCGGCCGGTCCTTGCCGTGTCATCAACATGTTCGTCAGCGTTCGCGGTATATTTCTGGGTTGCGCGGCGGTTTTCCGCGTAAGGGCCGCGCAACCCGGTTAACAGTTGCTTCACGTGGAACGATTACACAATATTTGCGCGATTAGCACGGTAGCGTTGGTAATCGCTATCGCTTGGTAAAATAATAATTCGTCGGATAAAGTATCGCTTGCCGCAATCCGCTTTGTCAGCGGTGAGCGTGATTGCGTTCTCGGCGCTCTCGACACTAGGTTGACATCGCTCATAGTCGGAGTTGATCAGGATTCAGCAATCGAGCCGTTTCGGCACTCAGAAAAGATATCTCCAAACCCGAGTCGATGAGAGCCTATAGTTTTCGATGCTGGATCCGAATCTGGTCATGCGGTCGCGAGTTATATTAAGTGGAATCGGGTCGATGACCGCAACTTCTTCGACCCGTTTTCCTGCAGCACTCTCGGACGCTATCCTTCCCGCACCGGAAGCAAAACTTCTTGAGAGACCATTTCCGCGTATGCCCTCGCTGTTTACATCTCCAGCAACAGTTTTCTCTGTTATTTGCTGACTACTATGGCGATCTTGGAAAATCGTGACGTCGTCATTTGATGGTCCTGTTTCCGACTCTAGATGGCCTCTATGCGAGCTGCTCAAATGCTCAGTTCTTCTACTGTGGAGGCTCAGTAGGAGCAATACAGAGCTGCAAGTTTGGATCCATGTTTTCGTGTAATTGGTCTACTCGGTCTTGCTTCGTATACCCGCCGATCCGTAGCATCATAGTCAGGAGTTCAGTCGTGAACGTTTCTCTCGGTCTTTGACACTGGCTCTGCACTTACCCGGCGGTCAGGGAATAAGAAACGGATTCCGAAGCTGCGGCTGAAATCAGCCCAGGTAGTCTAAGAGTCACTATAGTTTCGATATCAGAGTAGAGTTTCACCTTTCAACATTTCTGGCAAGCCTTGTAGTAGCATCTCTTCATCGAAGTCATATTCATGGCACAACTCTTCCATACGTTCCAGGAATACGAGGGGGTCCTTCCCCTCGAAATGGAGTTTCCGGATCTGGTTCAGGATTTTAGTATGCTCTAATACAATCGGGTGGAGTCGGATCGGATGAAATGTCTTGTTTCGCCATCTCGCTTGGAACAGCGGTCGCGGGATTAGCGGTCACGAATTGCAATCGCTTTCGCAGTAAATCGAGATTCGCGGTCGTATCAGTACCAAGTTGTACATATAAGTTCATATAACTAACAATTTGTTCTTTCGGTAATTGATTTACCCATGAGCTCATGGGTACCCATGAAGGTTGCGTAAGGTAAAATCTCCACGGAGCAGGTCCCTGCAGGGCGTCAAACGGTACACCTCTCCCGACGTTGCGGATTAGCTCGTCGGTGCAGAATTCGGGAGAAGGAGGAGATCCGAGCTTACTAACACGTAGATTAACAAAAATATTAAGTTTATTGAGTTACTGATCATATACAGAAAATAAATGTGTGAATATGCGTGTAAGTGTGTGTGTGTGTGTGTGTGTGTGTGTGTGTGTGTGTGTGTGTGTGTGTGTGTGTGTGTGTGTGTGTGTGTGTGTGCGTGTGTGCGTGCGTGCGTGCGTGCGTGCGTGCGTGCGTGCGTGCGTGCGTGCGTGCGGGTGTGCGTGCGGGCGTGCGTGCATGCGTACGCGAGTGCATTCAGGCGCAGAGTAGTTTTCCGCATGGTGATGATATTTACAATGATAAGCGCGGAAGCGGGATAACGATCGATATTTACAGGGAAAGGTACAAAGCTTGCAGAAGCAGAGTAGCGGTCAATATTTAGCGAGATAATCGTGCAATGGATCGGAAGACACAAAGCAGGATACAAGTTTGTGCAGGGGAACATCTAACGGCGCAAGCGAGACTGTCGTACGAAAGGTACGCTTAACGATCGCTTTGCGGCGCAAGCAGGACTTACAAGCTAGCTACGAGGATAGTCTGAAAAGTTTTGAGCCTTAACATGAAGATGACGTTACTCGTCAAAACCATTCTAGTACTACAATAGTATATGCTTTGAAAGACTTTTGAAAATTTCAGCCATTTTGGATGCTCAGTTGTTGTTTGACAGTCGTTTGTGTCAGTCGATGTCAGTGTTTTTGTAAAAATGGAAAAAATTGAATGTCGTGCCGTGATTAAATTCTTACATTTGAAAGGCAATACGCCTGCGCAAATTAAAATCAAGTTGGATGCTTTTTACGGGAACTCTGCCCCATCATTTGCCACCGTAAAAAGATGGGCAGCTGAATTTAAAGGTACCAGCTTGGCTGATGATGAGCGTTCGTTGGGACCGCCAAAAACTGCAACCATCGCTGATAATATCGAAAATGTTCATCAAATGGACGACCGTCGAATCAAGGTTAGAGAGATAGCAGAAGCTATGGGCATATCAAAAGAACGCGTTTGTCATATATTGACTGAAGAATTGGATATGCGCAAGCTATCCGCGCGTTGGGTACCGCGCTTGCTCACTTTGGACCAAAAACGAATTCGAATGAACATTTCCAAGGCCTTGTTGGAACGGTTCAAGCGAAACGAGTCAGATTTTTTGCGTCGATTCATAACTGTAGATGAAACTTGGATCCACCACTACACTCCAGAGACAAAAGAACAGTCAAAACAGTGGAAGGGTGAACCTGCTCCGAAAAAGATGAAGACGGTTCCATCAGCTGGGAAGGTAATGACGACTGTTTTTTGGGATAGTTACGGAATTGTGTGTATCGACTATCTTGAAAAAGGTAAAACAATAATAGGAGCGTAATATTACGCATCATTACTTGATAAGCTGAAGGCAGAAATTGCAAACCACATTTGAAGAAGAAGAAAGTGTTTCATCAAGACAACACATCTGTTCACACTTCAGCGGTCGCCACGATCAAAATTCACGAACTGCATTTCGAATTGGTTGACTACCCACCGTATTCACCAGATCTGGCTCCCAGCGACTTTTTCCTGTTTCCTTAAAGTTTCGCTTGGAGGACAGAGATTTTCATCGAACGAGGAGATCATCGCATACGTAAACGCCTATTTTGCGGAGCAAGACGCCAACTACTATTTGGAAGGGTTAAAGAGGTTAGAGTATCGATGGGAAAAGTATATCGACTTAAAAGGAGATTATGTTGAAAAATAAAACTATATTTGACCGAAAAAATACTTGTTTCTATGTTAGGCTTAAAATTTTTCAGACTACCCTCGTATAAACATTATTTACACACTGCTGTCGGGGCCCAAGCGAGGGCGTGTCGCGCGCATGCTACCGACAGCCCTTGGGGAGCCCCTGACCTCGAAGAAGTAGCACCCTTCTCTGTGGTCTCGGCAGGATAGTCGAGAAGAACAACGCTGGTAGCACTCTGGCTTCGGAAAAATAGCATCCTTCTCCGTGGTCTCGTCATGATAGGAAGGCTGGGAGGGAAGTCTCGATCGAGATTCGGGACCCTGAGTCGACTTCGCTCGAGACGGGACTGGTGCCGATTCATTTGAGCCGGCTCATATACTACTCCGGCTTCTCCTACATCTACAATTCCCCTCGGGAGAATTTCCTCACGGTAGGGATCACAAGGATAGTAGCGCTCAAAGAACACCGGGCTGGTGATTGGCCCTGAAACTAGTAACGCCTGCCGTAACACGATTCAATAAGAAACTGATTTCGTAGCATTATCTGAGAATAAAAACAAATATATAATAAGCAGTATGGTGTAGTATGAACTGAGCGTTCTAGTATTTTAATTACTGCGCAATTGCATATAATAATCAAAAAGAAATAATGAATTTAACGAATACTTGTTAATTGAGTACATAATCACGAAGTATCAAAAAATTGGACTTTTCATAATAATGTTTAACGATAAAATAAAATAATTTAAGTTTGTAATTTAAGATATTTTAAGAGAGCTAGCTTTCTTTTCATTTTCTCATAAAAAATTAACAGATTTATACAAAAGATTTATACAAAAATATTTATCTTTATAATATTACAAAAATTACATAATCTCATAAAATTTCATTAACGATTGTATCGATATTTTGAAACTATTTCACATATTTCGTAAATGTGTAAAATTATTTCTAATATCTTGTTTCAGAGAAGTTAAAAAAATTATAAAAGATTAAAATTATTTGTTACGTCCAAACCCCGAAATTGTTTAAAGATTGAAAGGATGGGGCAAGGAAGAAACGCATCGAATATCCTCTCGCAGATGGCCGCTTTGAAACGTGCCTGCGAGTCGGTTAGCTGTCAGCTGATACGGGTCAACGTCTTGAAAAAAATGTTATGATTCCGATTGCATGACGTACGTCCGTCGTTAATTTAAGCAAAAGAATTTAATCTCTTTTGCTTGGAATAGGACCATATGGATACGCCCTGAAAGTGAGCGAGGGAACCAAAGGGTTAAATTAAGAATGAATAAATCGATTTATTTTTATATTAAACATTTAATTGATTAATGCAATGGAACAAAAATACAAGATTACGATACAAATTTCATTCTTGATATAGAAAGAGAAAGAAAAATGCAGTAAATACGCTACAATTAAAATTCACAAGTTATATAAAAAGAGTGATTTTCGGTACAGTAACAACCATAGACTTCATTTGACAGGATTAATTAATATATTTTAGCGTTAATACGCATATGAACACACATGGTAGCAATAATATACGATAATAATCATAATATAATTAGGTATCCTAGGTATCAGTCTCTTTTGATTTTTTCTTTTTTCTTATATTTTTGTATTACCTTCTCAAATCTTATTTTATTATATTTTACTATTTTACTATGTTTAAAAAAAAGCAAATATGTTGCGCAAATTTTGGGCAACTAATATCATTAAAACTTAATCTCTATGTTGGTCTCACACAAGTAATATAGATGCAAGTAAAAAGTTAATTATATGAATATATAGTTATATGAATGCTTAGTTATATAAACGTTAATATAAATGTTAGTAATATAAATGTGGTTATAATAAAAGGGCAACAAACTAAGGATATATGAAAAATATATGCAAAAATATATAATGGTGAATATATATAAAAGTATTTAATAATGTAAGTATATAAAAGTATATAATAATGTAGGTATATAATAAAGGTATATAATAATGTAAGTGTATAATGTGTAACCAATATGTATTTTTTCGTTATTTAGACTGACGGGAGTGTATTTTCAATCAGATATTGCTCGATGCGAGCCTGTTCGGCTTGGATCAGTGCCTAACGCATATTTACAAATTCATTTCCCATTTTATATTTAATGGTTAGCGATACGAATCCGCAGGTAAGAACTTGCCACAGTAGCTCACGAAGTACGTTTCGTTTTACGAAGTTCTCCAGGAAGTACACATCTGTGTACCTTCTGTAACGACTCCCCAGTCTCGAAGAGCAATTCGGGCTGTTTTTGTGTTGGGGAGGACCGCGGTTACGAGATCTCTCCGCCATGCGTTTCCCTCCTTAACGGCTATTATATCGTTTTATTTCATGTCACCCACGTAATGCAGCTAGTCCTATTTTAGAATCATCCTCTGATTTAACTCCTCATGGAGATTCTCCAATGTAGCTTGGCCATTCTTTAGCCGAACCTAAAAGAATAGGAGCGATTCTACTCGCAGAACTTTCACGTCTAAATGTCCGCGCGTCAAAAAATTAGTGTCATGTGATTCGATTTTCATTTCCATTTTTGTTGATCTAGAAGAAAAATATGGTTATAACAAACAATAATAAAAAAAGGAAACATTGTTAGGTAGAGAAAAGGGAACTAAAGAGGTTTTTTTTTTGAAGGTGTTGATGTCATTTCTGCAGTCTGTGTAAGTGAGAATGCAAGTGTAGAGGTTTCCTTAGTAGGGAGAAGAGGGTATACGGGTAAATCTTGTGGTTGAATTGGTTGTTCGAACATGTCTGGTTTTTTGCTTATGTCTGCGGGGGCCGAAAGCTCAGAATTTTCAATTTTGTTTCTCTTCTTTCCTAAGTGTAGTAGAAGTTGGGTTAATGAATTCCATATGGCTTCTATCAGATATTGACCATCCACGCACGGTGTGTAGAGCATACCCATGCACAAGAGTATATATACTAAGAATATACTTAGTGGGGAAAATAATAAAATTAATACTAGAGGATGACTCCAGTACTGTTTCCGAAGATTTAAAATTTACTCCAAAATTTCTGCTATGCAGATTCGGCTATTTTCGTTTTAAATGCTTCATCCATTAAATTTGAGAATATTCTCCGTTTAAAGACGTCCCATGGGAGTGTCCCGATTAATCATCGCCCCGATTGATCACCGTCCCGATTGACCACTGTCCATGACTATTTTGAAATTGATCATATTTAATGTACTATTATTATCACTGCGATTAATAGTATTTTTTACTTTCTATCAAATAATATGTGTAGTCTACTCTAGTACGCGGGATATTCGTTTTCTCTTAACTCTGCCAAATTTTATGCAGTAATAATTAACCTCAAATCTTGGTAAAGAAGAATTAGTTTTTCAGAGGTTATGAAATATATCAAATGTATATAATACTATATAATTGTCACTATATTTATATTCATCATTTTATGTAACGGATAATAGTGTGTTTTACTTAAAAATAGTTATTCAAAAACCTATGTGGAATATAATCGTGAACCTCGTTTGGCCCCTAAGCATCGAAGGATAGTGAGATGGATATCGCAAATCTATGTGGAAACGCGTTTTTTTCCCGATAGCACTGTTACGTCCTGAGATGGAGTAGAACGGTTAATGGAATTTGGGAAAGGACATCTAGTGTAGTGTATTTATGTTCAATGGCGGATACGATTACAACTTATATTTTCGGATTAGAGCCCCCGCGACCGAGCGGAAATCACGGGGAAATATGTTTTATTAATATAATAATCGGGATATGGTATTGTATTGTAAAGTTATGATTGTTGGTGTAATTGGTTATGAAATTACGATCCAAAGTTATTTAATATGACAGAAAGGAATGATTTCTTGGGTTATTGTAAAATATAACACGAATAAATAGTTACATTAAAATAATAATAATAAAGAAAATAATAATAATAATATAATGATAGTAATGAAATACAACTTAATCAATATAAAAAATATGAAATATGTAATAATAATGAGATAAGATGTGAATATGATATGTAATTAAATTCTAAGTTATCTTTGAAATTCATATAAATAATGATATTAAAACGAAGTGAAAATCAATAATATACTATAAGCAAATCACATAATATAATATAAGAAAATCAGTAATATAATATAAGTAAATCGAATAATATAATATAAGAAAATCAAATAATATAATATAAGAAAATCAGTAATATAATATAAATAAATCGAATAGTATAATATAAGAAAATTAAATAATATAATAAAAGAAAATCAATAATATAATATAAATAAATCGAATAATATAATATAAGAAAATCAAATAATATAATAAAAGAAAATCAGTAATATAATATAAATAAATCGAATAGTATAATATAAGAAAATCGAATAATATAATATAAGAAAATCAGTAATATAATATAAGTAAATCGAATAATATAATATAAGAAAATCAAATAATATAATATAAGAAAATCAGTAATATAATATAAATAAATCGAATAGTATAATATAAGAAAATCAAATAATATTCCAAATAGTATTAGAAACGATGATTACCTTAAATTGCTAGAGGCAAGTTATTAAATGTATTAGAATTCTAGTGATTTCGTTTTCCTTTCCTTTACTTTTCCTTTGTAATTATAAGATTCAGCGGTTTGAGATAGTGACTGGACTCTCTGACGATTTGGTAACGACTGTCTTCTTCGGAGGTTCGTTCACCACTGTTCCGTCCGCGCCCAAGCCGTCTAGGGTAGGGCCAGGCGCAAAGGCGAGGGGCAAACAAAGCACTCGACTGAGCATTTATTTTGTACTACAATTATTTGTGAGAGAATAGGAAAAGTAAAAGAAAGAGAAAGGAGAAAGATAAAACTAAACCTAATATTTTCGAAGATATCATTAATGCTTAAAGATAAATCTTATTATTCAAAACGAGAATTCATTTAATTCATTTTCGTCGTCGATTAAATTTTGCTGCGCAACGAAAAGCTCTCCGAGTTGACCCTTCGTTTGGAAGTTTACGTTAGAAATATTTGAGTGCGATAAGCCTCCCCCTTTTGTGTAAACTAAAGGTCATCGAAAGCTCTCTCGTCTCTTCTACAATTGTAACATCGAGAACCGAAAAGGAGACGATTCGAGAAAAGAAAATTAAGTTATAGAATTATATTTCCAAATTATACATCCAAAAGAAGACAATAATAATGGTAATAAAATAAAATTATGTCTTATCGCGAGACGAAGGAAAATGAATTCTCGCTTTACCATTGATTATCTTAATAATAATAAAAATTATATATATATAAAAAAAAGAGGAACATATATATATATATAAAATGGTAAGATTATAGAATGATGAAAGTTATATCCTAATATTCAAATCTTAATATTTAAAATTATATATTTTAATATTTAAAATCTCAATATTTAGAATCTTATATCTCAATATTTAAAGTTACGCATACGTTAACCTAAGGTTCGACTGCACCTACATCATTTTGGATGAACGTCCGCAAGTTTTAATTTTCTGCTCACATAGCCGCTATCAAGATGTGTGCTATCGGGGAGAGTCCTTTTCCCGATAACACATATGATTCGGTAGAGTTAGGAAAAAACAAATATCCCGCGTACTAGACTACACATATTACTTCATATAAAGTAAAAAATATTTCAATCGGATCAAACAGTAGTCAATCGGAATGGTGGGCAATCAAGACGGTGGTCAATTGGAACGGTGGCCAATCGCAACGTGGTCAATTGGGATTGTAGTCATTATTAATATGGTCAAACGGATGCCATCATTTCTCGTCCCATCATTCCCCTGGCCATGATGTTAAGTACTGCCGGCCTCTCGGCAGGGAAACATTATATGATCACGAAGATTTTCAAGATCGATGTATATCCCGCTTGTTGCAAGCGCTCCAGGACTAATATATTTCCATGGTTGGTTTAGTCATAGTTAGGTTTCATGATAGTTAGTGGTTATGCACCGGTCTTGACATTAATTTATACTATGCATCTCCTAAGAGATACATAGCAGGTGTAATGAGTTACATCTTATGTGAGTTTTTTGGCGCAAAAGAATGTGAGCCGGCGGGGTTAAAAAATAAGTATTATTTCTTCGAATTACAGGTAGCTGGCCGTAGCAATCGTCAGTTCGTGCAATTTTTACTTCGACGGGTATATACTTTACGATGTGAATTACTTCGCCCACTAATAAAGCCATATATCCCGGTCCTTTCATTAAATGATAAGCAAAAATATCTGGTAATTGCGTGGCAATGGCTAAAACATTTTTTGTTCTAGTGTACATTGCTGTGGTAAAATATTTCGATATAATTGATTTATTTGTGTGCGGATATGTTTTTCGACGTATACAAATTTCGAGTTCATGTAGGTGAAGATATCGAGGTTAGAAACGCGAGATTGTTTTTTGAAGACTGTTACGCCAAGTGAAGTTTCAAAAATAACTTGGGATGTTCGGTGCGTGTAAGCGTATATTCGCATGTTGTACTTTCCTTTGGTTGTTAAAGCAAAAACAGTGTCTTGAGCGGTAGAGAATAAACCGTTAGGGGTTGTTCGCTCATATTGTCTATTATTCTATTTGCATATCCGCTATATATTGGGTTGTCGGAAAAGTCATGACGTATTTTTTCTATGTTTTTCAAAGATCATTTATTTATATAAAGAACAAAGATCAATCAATGATATATTGCCCGTTTTGTTCGATAACCTTT
Source organism: Pogonomyrmex barbatus (assembly GCF_055798465.1). Taxonomy (NCBI): domain Eukaryota; kingdom Metazoa; phylum Arthropoda; class Insecta; order Hymenoptera; family Formicidae; genus Pogonomyrmex; species Pogonomyrmex barbatus. The sequence goes on from NW_028297149.1 coordinate 3,412,858, forward strand.
TGCCATCTTTCAGTGAGTTTCATAATTCCTCGTTCATAGATGGACTTTTATCGACTGAACAAGATACTGATTTACAGCCTCATCTGAATTAAATGTTATACCATGCAAGGAGTTTTGAAGAGAAACAAGTGAAAATTTGACGACGTAAGGTCAGGCGGATATGGTGAGTGGCAACAGATCCCTTGGTAGGAGCTTGAAAAACATAACACCTTTATAATCCCATCACACTGAGAGCATAATCTTCCTCTGATGAATGTTTGCTTTTGATGTCGTTTGAGGTGAATCATTACATCGGGACCAAGACCGTTTGCGCACCACATTGTTGTAAACAATCCACTTCTCATCACCAATTATCAGTCACTTCAAAAAAGGATTGTTTTCCTCACGTTTAATGAGTATATCACAGATATTTATACGCGCCGTCAAATGAACTTCTTTGAGTTCATGAGGAACCCAAATATCGAGCTTGCTTATGTATCCCAGCTTATTCAAGTAGTGAACGCTTGAAATGGATGTTCAATGTTTCTGCAATCTTTCGTCATGTAACATGGGTGGTTTGACTCGATCAATGTTTTTATTTTATTGTCATCAATCTCGGTGGGCCTCTCTGACCGAGGAGCGTCATTGAAGTCAAAATCACCAGCACGGTATTTCGTGAACCATCGTTGGCACTAACGTTCTTGTAGAGCATTGTCACCGTAAACTTTATTTTTCACAAATTTGACGCGCGTTCTTCCCTTTACGGAAATAAAACAGTAATGACGAAAATGCACAGTTTGATTTTTCATCTTCAACTTGTTATAAAATCTTCAAAACTCAACCAAATCGCTCAATTTTTTTTAGAATGCTAGAACTGTCAAATGACATAGCAATAACATAGATGCGAATGACTCTAGTACTTCCAAAAATGAACTAGCGCCATCTGTTATAAAAATGTGTCATGATTTTTCCGACAACCCAAATAATACCTCATAATTATTGAATCTACAAGAATCTGCGGGCATTGAGTCTCAAAAGCTATCACCTCCTTCAATATCTGCACAATGAGTGGCATTAAGTTCACAAACTACTCCCGATCTAAATAGTACTCGATTAGTATTTATTCGAACATCGGCTATGTAATTTTGTAATGTAATTTTTATGCTGCCGAGTACGACAACGTCCGTTCACATGCCGTGCGGATCAAAATACGTGCTCCTTTTGCATGCACTATCAACGTCTACGTTATCTGTTAATGTTACTCGAGCTGTGATGTAATTTGACTTTAATCCGGTAATATACGTGTTGTGTAATTAATAAGTTCTATAGGCATGCATACTTCGCGCAATGTTTCTTCTATGTATGAATATTTGCCGTTAAAGATGTTTATAGAGTGGGAGAACATTTCACATCTTTTGATTATTCTATTTCGATTTCGATTTTGTATTGTGTATATGTGTTTACGTCATTGTATTACTCTTACTGTTTCAAATTCATTTATCTGCAATAATTGTACGTAAATCTTGCTGGATTCTACATTTTTTGAGATGGAATGTCACATTCTTTGATATTTAATAAAGATAAGGTAGTCTTCACCGATGGCGATCCGCAATCGTAATCTATGATTCCGTAAGTTCGTTGATCCGCGATATTATCAGGATTATGGTGGTTATTCCCGTAATCCGATAATCCATCTGAAATTTTGATTGTTTCATTATTATTTATTTGAATGTTAGTTCTTTGTTGATGGGTGCAATCATGATTGGTTAGCAATTCAGCTGTCTCTTTATTTATTTATAGGTTTCAAATTTTTCACAGATCGTATCCGTTAATTTAATTTTTTGCAGTATTAGTCGTTCTTTCCCCTCGTGATGGGCCACCTTGTCGTGAAAGGGCTCCCTGCTTCAATGACCACCTGCTGGCCGTACCGGGGTTCATTCCGGGAAAGCCCGAGTGCGAGGAGCAGAGTCTAAGTGCTCCTCGAGCGATGGACGCTTAAACTACAAATTTATAAATTTAAATTAATTCACCGACAAGGTAAAAAAATGTCGCACGTAGACGCCTTAAGCAGGCAAGTAACGTACATCGGTATGCTATCGCTGGAACAGTAGCGACACCTATTGGTAACCGATCGAGACAGACCAATCAGCAATAGATCACGTGCAATCTACTGCGCATGACATGACGCGACCGAAACCGGAGATCGGAGGAATAGGACGTGCTTTTGCGTTACGACCGCGAGCGTAGACAGTCAGACAGTACTCCTCTAAAAAATCGGAATCAGGACTTAGCGCGATACCGACATCCCAGCTGAAGCGCGAGAACTTAGACGCGAACGGACTCTCATTTGCATTCAACTCGAGACGGATCGTTGCCGTTGCTCATTTTGTAAGGACTTGCTAATCTCATCGCAAAGCACGGTGCCACGTGCCGCCGGCAAATACTGTACAGATTCAAGTCGCTTGTGCGGGTTCTGCAATAAATAGAGTGATAATTGCACTAGTTAATCCTGATTTATTACGATATCCATCTTACACCAATTCATACAGATCGGGCACAACATCGCAAGCAGTTACAGTCTTCCGGGCATTAAATAAACGGAACGAGCGCGAATAAGATACAGTCTTTCAATTTATCAGAAGCGGGACTTTACAAGTTATCTCAGTGACACGCACATCTTACAACTTATCAGAAGTGGGATAAGAGCGGGTGTTCCCGCAGGCGTGTCGCCGCATTGCTGGGTGCTTCTGACGATGCGGCAGATATATGCCATGGGAGAGTCCCCCCCTCCTGGGAGACGGATTGTGGGGCCGCCCGAACATATTCCGGAGCAGGGTCCGCAGTCCGTATGCTGTCCGAGTCGCTCTGGATCCGGCGGCATGGTGTTCATGGGGCAGGTTCATCGGGCTTCTTAGCCGGGTTAAGGCAGCCGACCTAGGGGAAGGCTATCCCGAAAGGATCCATATTCATTTTATCATGGATATGGAATCGAAGAAAGATATAACCTTACCGGATCAGAGATTTCAGACCCCTAGGTCCCGGCGTGACAACGGAGGTAGTGTCCCGCCCCCTGCCTTCCCTCTTCCCATGTCGTCCTATGACGGGCGTCTTTGACGAGCTCCGCTTGCCCACTTGCTCTCACCGATGATAACTTTCTTAAGCCTGCTGGAGCTTCGCTCCAAGATAGTAGGTTTAAGCCGTGATCTACGGATATGAACCTGGGCCCTATTGATCAAGTTTTTCGGGGACCGTGATCACGCCGTATCAATTCCGCCGCGGTGTGGTCTGGGAGACCGTCCGCATTCGCTTCCGCGGGAGGATGGTCTTCCGCAGAGATGTGCTGGGGACATCCCTACTCGAGGGGTTGACCCCTGACGTCCCGCTCTTTTTCGAGCGGAGGACCCGTTCTGGATCTTTTGAGCGTGTTTCCGGGAGTGGGGAGGGCTCTTCGTACTTCGAGTTCGAGGATTCGGACGCTAAGGAGCCCTCAGAAGTGACTGGGGAGTTGACTGCACCCGTTGTATACCCCGGAAGAGTGAGGAGCGGGGGGACGAGTCCTCCATCCCTGTGGTCTGTTTGGGGCCTGGAATGGATGTGGCGTCTGATTGCCCACTCTCCGAGACGGAAAGGATTTCGGTTTCTAGTGGGGTTCCGCCGGCTCCCGCCGCTGCCGGACCATTGATCACTTCCGTTGAGATGGTCGATCCTCCGATCGCCATGATTGGGCTCCCTGGCCGCAGTGGCATCAGGCCCCCATCCGACTCAGACTTGGACCCCTCGAGGCCCTTGAAAAAGAATAAGAGCCGACTCCGTCTTGACGGGATGGCCCCTATGAAACCCGCGTCCCTGACGGTCCTCGAGATCGAGAGAGCGCAGGTCAAAGGTGAGCCTCTTTTCAAGGCGGTGGGAATGAAGAGGTCCCTGACCTTTCTGTCACCCGCCGCCTTATGGTTGAAGAAGACATCTCCTCTGAGGAGGACAGGGTAGTCTCGCTCCCGGTCGCTAACTTAACTAGTGACTAGCGCCGGGAGTTTGAGCACTTTGCTCGGCTCATCAAGCATATGGCATCTTCAGAGGTGTTCGGCTTACACCACGCAGTGGTTGCACGAGCTAGACTGTAATGGTTGCTCCTCCTTGCAGGGATCCGTCTCGCGGCGGATGAAGGTGAGACATTACCTTCTCCGGGAGGCGTTATATGCCTTATACCGGACCGCCGCGAGACGGGTTGGGTCGGTGGGCTATCCGAGTAGAGTCTCGTCCCTGAGCAATGAGAATCGTATGCTCAGAGACGAGGTTGAGAGGTTAATCCAGGAGCTGGAGAAGGCGCAGAATGCAAATAAATATTTGCGGAGCAAATATCTCTCAAGCCCTGCGTGCCTCTATGGGTGCTTATGGAGCTCGGGTTTCCGGGTCAACACCCGCCAGAACCGGCAGGTGCGTGATGGGAGTTGGGTCACATTTCGCCCTATATCTCTCGTCACGCAAGGACAGGCTGTGGACACCGAGACGGGAGTCCTCCGGACTTTAAATCCGAGGCCCTCCAGAGCCTGTCCTTAAAAGGGGTCACACCCACCATTCCCTCCCACAGTGGGGAGGATGTCGGAGAGCTGAGATCTCCTTGAGGGGAGGGGGGCTCTTCTCTTCCTCCTTTGTCCCTCAAGGAGAGGCTGGACGTGTCTCCGATGGCGGGGCCCTCGGCCGCTGTCGCTGGCGGCGGTGAGACCTTATGGTCCGTCATCAAGCATAGTCAGAGGAAGTCAGCGACTGGGAGTTCTCGGCCTCCCCCTCCTCATCTTCCCCTCTTCCCCTACGGGCAAAAAGAGGAGTAAGAGGAAGACCCGGTCGGTTGTGAGTAGGGCTTCCGCCTCACCTACTCCGGGGCCGCTGGGCCGAGAAGACCTCCGGGTCCCGGCCCTTTGCTCGCTCAGCAGCGAAAAAGGAGATCGCTGCCCCTGCCTCTGCTCCTGTTTCTGGGGATGGCCTCTCCTCGGCGCCGGTAGTGCCGAGGCCATCTTCTCTCCTTCTTCCTGTGGAGGAGAAGAAGAGAAAGGGGAAGCAGGACGGTGCGGCTCGTGCCCCGCTTGCTCCACTTCCTCCCAAAAGACGGGCGATAGGAAAACGGACATTATGCCCCTCTCCACCGCTCGGAAATGCCTCCCCCGCACAGCCGCGATTTCTGTCGCGGCGTCGGGGGAAGGGGGTATTGAGGCGGTGATCAGGCGGGCGCGGGATGCCATCTCTCTCCCGGATTGGCGGACCATCCCCGGCGGTATTTGCCCCTGTACCTCGATGGCCAGGAACTTCTTGTTAGAGGTTCCTGGCGGTGCTGCAGCGGGCCCCTTAGCCGACGAGTTAGCTTGTCAGATAGGGGCCCGAGAATCCGGCGGTGCGGATCAGTCGGCCTGTGCGGAGGTTTGATCTCCGCATAAGCGAATTCGATTCCGTCACCGTCGCGGATGTGATTAATCAGATGGCGGCGGCCGAGGGCTGGGGACCATTTGGGTTCAATCTTCGGCCACCACAACCCTTTGCATTGCAAGGGAGGGTCGAGTGATCTTGAGCTGGTCGTCGGCCCGAGTGGATTTACTTAAGGGCAGGCCACTCAAGTGCCAAGCCCAGGGCCATACGCAGCGATGTTCGGTCATATCGACCACTACTACCACAATTGCGGAGGAGGGACACGTTAGAGCGGATTGCCGCAATCCTATTAGCCCTCTTGTGAGATGAGAGGACGAAAGTCCCGCCGGTTCGGGATGCGCTTCCGGTAAAGGTGCTCCTCCCCCCGGTATCCCTTCCGGGGTGGGAAAGCGGCTTCCACCGTGCCAGCCTCCTTCCCTCCACGTGAGGATTTGGCCGACACGGTGGAAATGGAGGTTGACGAGCCCCGGGCAGTTCGTCCAATGCCGAACTCGATAAACGGGGCCGACACGGGGGAGGTACTCCCCCTCCTCCTGTTGTGGAAGAGGCTCCTCTCCCCCAGCGGGCCCCTCGCACTCGTCCTGCCGCAGAAATAAGCAGGGCAGGTCGTAGCGTTGCTGAGGCGGGTAGCCTAAGCGTTTTCTGCGTCTAGGCCACCCTTAAGGCTATTAAAATAGCCCGAAATGGCGGGCTTAGACCCCTTCTTACCCGAGGGGATGCCCTTCGGTGCGAGAGTGACTAGGACGTATGCCACTGGCGATTCTCCGGCCACCCTCATAGGCGCCTGAGAGAGAGAGAGGAGTTTTTAGCGGGTATAAGGAGCGGCGCTCTTTTGCGGCGTCTTCGAGTGTACGCACAGTGTGTAAGGGCATTTTCTTTTCTATAAAAAAAAATGTTAGTGATTCTTAGGTATTCTTATCGTTTAATATATTTTAAAATCAGGATCGGTGGTGAAATAAAAAAATTTATTTGTGAGGATGAGCGGAAATCTGGATGTTAGTTGCAGGCAGGCTCGTTGATTCCTGCCATGATTATCAAAGTATTATCGTATTTTTCTTGGATTCTCCTCTTTTTTCTACTCTTGTTTTTGCTGAGTTTTGCGATTTATCTCCGGAACATGTGTGTACCGAGTGTTCGTAAGTAGATGCGATGAAGCTAATTTTCCATAAATTTAGATTTCATGAACCAACAATTGCTCTCGAGTTTTTATACGGTAAAGATGGCCGCGCAATTCTTCGATAGTCAACGTAACAGCCCAACTGTGATAGTGGCCTAAATGGTAGTGAAGCTGGTTCGATAAGAGATAGTGAGGTGGAGGAGGAAGAGATTGGAGGGTTGTTCATCCTATGCCCCCGCAGGGATTTTTCGTGGTTCCTTTCAAATTGTCTTCGAAGTTAGCGGCGTTTCTCTTGGAAGTCTTTGATGAATTCATCGCGAGAGCCGGTACCGATTTGAGTCCGGGTCATTTTCCGAACCTGTCCCCGTGGAATCCACGCATCGCCGTCGCCGCCCCTGCCGCAATCGGTTCGCGATGCCGATCATTCTCCTCTTTCATCTCTCGATATGATTTTGCCGGAACTAGTGCCTGAGGCGGCACCGTTATCGCCGCTATCGCGTCTCGCATGGGCACAATATAATCGAGTAGACGACACGCGTCCGCTTCATTCGTAGATATGGGAGAATTATTCCGTGAATGAAATCGGGAAGGTCCCGTTAGCGCACAATGCGATAGCACACATCCGCACACATCAGCCGCTGTTTAGGAATTTTCCAATGGACTACCAATTAGAAAATTTTATTTTTAATTGGCCAATCAGCGTTGTGTGTTACCGGATCCCCCTTGTGAAATCGTGGATAACAATGATGAGGTTGAGCAGTGGCTTTGTGGGCTGGAAATGAGTGCCTCAGAATGTGTAGTGCCGTTTAGCGGCTTGAATTTACCCGAGTCAAGTGAAATTTCTGGCTCGGAATCTGGAAGGTGTCCAAATCCTTCTTGCCGCAACCTGGATGTAGCAAGGATCTGGAGGAAATGGAGGAAATAAGGCGTATTTTGCCACGGACGAGGTCGTGGAGCCGTCAGGCCCGAAAACGTTCCGATGTCACCCAGGGCTAGACCGTGAACAAGGTGGCGACCGGAGCCGAGGCGAGGGTAGGGCTTTCTAATATTCACCGCCGTCATGGATGTAACTTTTACGGGTGAATTTAAAACAGATTCTCTTTTCATATTTTTTCTCTCTCCCTTTTTTTTTCATCTAGTGAGTATCCTTAACGTAGGTTGTTGAGTAATTAGGTAATTAAGTTATCGTGATCATTCATGTATATCATCTTTTCTCTTCCTCGGTTATTTTTGAGTGGGATTAATTACTGATTTTGATGGTTAATTGCTTTAATATGTGATATTCGCTAATCGATTAGGATGTACCACTCAACTGTTTTTCTGTATACGAATTCTTATATTATTTCTGTTTAATATTTCTAATACTTCGTGAGATCTAGTATATTCTTCAGTAAATCTCCGAATTTCCCTGGTTTAAGTCCTTTAGTACATAAAAATACATAATTTCCGGGTTTGAAAGTCTTCGGATTGATTTTCTTATTATAATGCTTCTTCGATTTAAATTTTGGTTCGACAACATTTTCTCGAGCGTTCGTTTGTATAGAATGTAGTTGCGTAACTAAATTTATTAGATAATCGTAACTTAATTGTCAATTATTGTTAATTGTTCTTCGGGAGCTAAGGGTTCATATGATGGAATCCTTACTATTTTTCCAAAAACTAGCTCGTACGGGGTGTGTTTGGTAGCCTCATGCACGCCAGTATTATAGTTAAACATCACGAGTTCTATCCATCTGTCCCATTGTTTCTGCTTGTTGGCGTATTTTAAATTCTCCTAGCGCGTGTGATCTCTCCAAAGATCCGTTAATTTGAGGATAGAAACGGTTGTTCGTAATTTACGAATTTTAAATATTCTGGCGAGCTTCTTCATTAGCTTGCTAATAAAATTTCTTCCCTGATTTATTAATATCGCCTTAAGCATTCCTAATACGCAAATAAATCTGTCTACGAAAGTTTCTGCTATTGTTTCAGAAGTTTGATGTGGCAATGTTATTCCTATACAAAATTTAATTACCTGGTCTTTTAATGTTAAAATGTACTCGTTTCTTCTCTCAGTTTTTGGTAGGAGCCCAACAATATCCATCGCTATCTTGTCGAAAGCAATTCCCGGAATGTCGGTTATTATCATAGATTGTTTCGTTTTAACACGCACTAACTTCTTCAATTGATATTGTAAATATTGCTGAATATATCGTTGAACATCACAGAGTTCATATTTATCCAATAGTAGTTGTGTTTAATTCTATTATACGTTTTAATAACGTTTCTATATCCACCTATAAGTGAGCAATGTGTTTCGCCTATTATAGAAAGTCGAAGGTCTTTCGGAGGGTATTTTATCTATTACATATAATTAGTTTAGTTGATGAATTGAGAAAAGTTATTGCATTTGTGCTTCAATATTGTTCCACTGAACGTTGCAAATGAGATCTGTTTTAGCAATGCTAATAATTTCTAATTTTAATTTCTCTGTTATTTTTCGTAATTCGATCAGAGTTTGTATTATATAATTCAGAATTATTGTCGACCCTTCTCTCAATCTTTCACTAATACGTAAGGCCACGTGGAAATAATTTTTATGACTGTTTTATGACTTGCGGTTTACACAGGGTAAATTCGTTGAGAATAGTGCGTTGCGCTCAAATAATTTTTGTGCTCCAGAATCTAATGTTTCCGTCGATGTCAACAATATACGCTTATCTTTCCGCAAAAATAATAATTCGCGAGAATCAACAACATTGTTTTTTATTAGCCTATCATCAATGATAGTCGGTTTAAGTTTATTTGTAGCATTAAGTTCTTTATTTTCTTTATTTGCTATTTCGTCTTCTTCTTCGTCTTCTTCATCGGTTTCCTCATCATTCTCTTTTTCTTCGTCACTCCTGCTGATTTGATCCTTAATTTCATTAATTTCACGTTCTTCTTGAGTTTGCATTAATTTTAAGCGTTTATGTCTTTCGTTTGTGATTTGGCTACGAGTGAGCATTCTTCTGGCTCCAGGTGGGTCATGTATGTTTTCTCTGTCTGCCGCACTAGTAATTCGTTTAACTTTTGTTGTGTAAAGCGTTATTGATTAATCCGTATTGTCCCTAAACGGGTCGTCGTCAGGTAATAAATTTTCTGTTCGCTCGTCATCTGAAAAATATAACTCGAAGTCTTTGTCCTTTTCTATTTCTTCTTCTTCGTCAGGTTCTTCTAACATTTTAGAAATTATCTCCGCTTCTTATCTTTTGCTTTATTAGGATTTAAAGTTCTTCTATCAGTTCCTCTAATTGTTTTGCAATCTATTTCTTCGAAATTCACTGGATTCCTGGATAATCGGCATTCACGTTAGTTTTTCCAGCTTTATATATAACATCATAATCACATCGTATTCGGCTATCTTTAATCTCTCTCGTAATATTCTCATATTATTAATATCTTGTGGAGACTTTGCTATAAGCAAATCTAATACCTGTTGAACGAGTTAGGTGTCCTACTGCTCGTACTGGATTTCGAGCTTAGTTTTATAAAATCTGAAACATCTCTGCGAGATAGTTTATTATCCGGGTGTCATTGTCCTCTCGAACTTTTTAAACTTGAAATAAAACGTTTCTCAGGGATAAGAGTTGGAGAATGTCGCTACTGTAGTCCGACTTGCATCCAGAGAATAGGACCATCATCTCTTTGGAGTATCGATCGTGGGAATTCGAGAATATACATGTATATATGTATATTGCAGTGTATGTATATATGTGTATATTATTGAATTGTTGACATGTTATTCTAAACATGTATATATGTATATTGCAGTATATGTATATATGTGTGTATCATTGAATTGTTGACGTGTTATTTGTGATAAATATCATCACATGCCTCTGTAGTCGAAAGGATAAGATGTCTGCCCGATAAGCAGGAGATCCAGGTTTGATTCCTGAAGTGATATTTTTCGCAAAAATAATTACGGATTTTTACGACTGGTTCGTGATCGGGCCTCGTCGTGGTATACGCTCTCTCTTCTTATTCTCTTTTTATAAAACTAAGATCACCAAATATAATTATAAAGATAATAAAATGATCCGTTTTTAAACTATAATAGAGGTTTATGATCTGTGACTAAAGTAAATTTTCGGCCATATAAATATGGGCGAAAATGTTTAACACAATAGAGTATAGCCAATGTTTCCTTTTCGTATGTATCATATTTTAATTCATTATTAGTTAGTGTTTGTAAGGCATATGCTACCGGTCGGTCTTTACTTATTTCACTTTGCGACAGAATTCCTCCTATAGCTACTTCGGAAGCGTCGGTAGTTAAGGATAAAGGGCTTCGAAATATTATAACACGGGTTCTTCACATAATCTTTGTTTTAATATTTCAAATGATTCTTCTTGCTCTTGTGTCCACTCGAAACGTCATTTTTTAATAAATTTGTCAGAGGTTTTGCTAATTTAGAAAAATTAGGAATAAATCGTCTATAATATCCTGGCAATCCTAAGAATTGTTTAACGTTTTTAGGCGTCTTGAGTCTGGAAAATAGTGGTACAACCTCTAGTTTTTTCGGGTTGGGTTTATCTCCGTTTTTGTCTATAACATGTCCCAAATAAATTTCCTCGGATTTTAAAAATTTACATTTATCGGACTGTAGCTTTAAATTTGTTTCGCGTAATTTATCTATTAAAAGATTATATTTTCTTTCATGCTGTTCTAATGACACGTAAATAACGATATCGTCCGTACAAACGATATGTATGTAAACAAATAATTCCTTGCCTTGTAATCTTGATAAGACTAAATCTATTAATCGTTGGAAAGTAACGGATGCATTTTTCAATCCGAATGACATCTTATCAAATTCATAATGCCCAAAAGGTGTTGTAAAAGCGGTTTTGTGGCTATCTGCTGGATCCATTTTTATTTGATGAAATCCTGAGGCTAAATTGCATACTGAAAAATATCGAGCTCCTCTCAGTTGATCTAAGATATCAACAATATTTGATAGTGGATACGCATTTCCGATAGTTTTGTCATTTAATGCCCGAAAATCTAATAACATTCTCCAACGTTTATTTCCTTGAGAATCTTTTTTCTTAGGTACAATATCCATATAGGCGTATTGTAAGACAACTGCGAAGGTTTTACGATGTCTTCTTCTAACAGTTCTTTTACTTGCTTGTTTATTACCTTTTTATGAATTTGCGGAAATTTATATTGACGAGTATTTATCCGCTAGTCCGTTGTTGATATTTTATATTGTAGTACATTTGTTGCCGTCAGTTTTTCACCAGGTATATGAAATCTATCTTCATTATTAATTATAAGACTTATCACACTCTCCTTTTCGTAATTATTCTATTCAAATGTTCTAGTCGCAATAATTCTATGATTTTTGTAAATCTTCTTTTGTTTTTCTTCCGATTCTATTAAACATTCAGCTGCGATATTTCCTTTGCTACTATTCTATATCTTTTGTACAGCTTTTTCCTTATGCTTTGATTTACGCTTACGTATACATTCGTCTAATATCTCTTGAGATTGATTTTGTTTTAATGTAAAAATTTTTGAAGACGATTTTTTGTTTTTTATTCCGAATTTATTACTTATTAATTAATTTCATTCGATTTACTTATTTGTATCCTTTCCATAAGTTTTTTGGCGATAATGTGAGAGGATTCAATTTTTTCATTCATTTTTTCCGAGATTATTTCAACTCTCGGGAATTTAATATCTTCTAACAAAACTGAGGAATTAATATTTTCACTTTTCTCTAGACAGGATTGTGTCGGATTACGTAGTGAGATTTGATAACTTCCCTCCTCGTAACTGACGGAGCTAGAAAATGCTCGAGGAATGCGGAAACTTCCTTCGGCAATTCCAAAATTATTTCTTAAGATGATTTGACAACTTTCACTCCAAGAAACTCAAAATTTTTAAAATTTTCGAGGTTTGGTAACTTTCCTCTCCGAGAATTTTGGGATGGGAGGATATCTCAGAGGAGATTTGGTAACTTTTCTCTCGCTGAGTATTGAAATTAGAATTTTGATTATTATTTCCTCTCATTTTAATTTTATTTTTACTTTTGATTTTTAAGTTTTTATTAATTTCTTCTCTATTTATGGAAGTTAGTATTAATTTCTTTATGTTTTTTATTTATTATTAATTTCGTCTCCTTTATCTTTACTTTTTCATTTTCATTAATAATCTTAATGTTATTTATATTCATAATCTCATCTTCCTCTCTACTTATTACATTTTTATCTTGATTTTCGTTTAACAATTCTCTTCTGTTAGGATCAATACTGTTTTCGATTTCCCTCGAAGGTAAATTCGGATGTGAGTTTGTTAATTCTTTCTGATAATCTAACATCTTTATTCCGGTTTCACAGAGGTCAAGCATTTCATTCAAAGGTTTAAAATTTGGTCGGCATCCTGATCGTCGGGCAAGCCTTGGTATTATGGTAGTTGTCACCAATGTGGTGGTTCGGCATCTGCTGGTTGTCGGCAATATTGCGGTAGTGTAGTAGTGCTGTTCTGATACAGTTCCGGCGCGACCAGCTCGCTGTCTGCTCTCGCTCGTGCAAAGCGGAAAGGGCGACAGGCGCGAGAGGGAAGGGAAGGTTTTCGTGCAGGTTCCCAGAATAAGGCAAATCTTAAAAGTCCATTATATATTTTTCAAAGTACAAAAAAAGACGACGAAAGCATCAAGAGCGTGGCGCGGGGGTTTGCGTTCCCCGTGTGTTCGGTGTGCGTCCGGAGGTGACTAGATCGCGAGGTTCCTCTCGGAAGCGCTGCGCTCGCCTTTCGCGGGCACCAGCCCCGCCGTGGTGAGCGGTCCTGACGTTCGTCAGCACGTTTCCGGCGGGTAGAAAGGCTTCAGTCTGAGAGGCGGCGTGATAAGAAACCTGCCGGTCTCGACGGGGCGTTCCTCTGACGATGCTCCCCAAGTCTAACGGAATGAGGCGCTACGGATTTCTGGTGAGCTCAGGACGTTGTCCAGTAAAGTCTTGAGCAGGCGGGCAGTGATGCGCCGCAATCTGCGGCGAGATCCTCGCCCGTTGCGGGGTAGATGGCTCGCTGCGTGCGTCCGGGCCAGGAAGCTGATGTTACGGCCTGGCGTAGGCGGGCAAGTCCGAGGAGCTGCGCGCGGGCGCGGTGGTGTCCGTGACGCTGGCCCGGACGCGTGGCTGTCTGCTGATGATGAGGATGTCAAGAGGGCGCCGAACAACTCGACTAGCTGCTCTTGCCTGGAGGCCGTGGGGCGGTGGTCGCCCCTTGTCGCAGGCGGCGCTGGCCCTGGCCGGCGCGAAGTCGCCGACGATTCGGGATGCGTCGGTGCCTGGATGTCTCGCTGTCCTCCTAGCCGGGAAGTCCGCTCTGCGCTGGTCCTGGCGGGGGTAGGCCTCCCCGCGATGATGGCTGCCAGCAGGCTGCTTGGGCACGGGCGGACGCGGCTGCGAGGTCGGCGACGGTGAAGAGGCGGCTGCGACGTGGTGGCGGAGTCTAAGTCCCTGGATGGCGTACTCCTGGTGTCGCCTCCGCGGCGTGGCTTTCCTCCGGTGTCGGAGGCAGCAGCTCGTTCGGTTACCTCTCGGCAGGGGTGCCGGGAGTCTCGCTCAACGTGTACGACCGCTGAGGAGAACTCAGGCGAGAGGAGGCACGGCGTGCACGGTCGCGTCGGAGGGTTGAGGAGATCCTCTATGGCGTGAGCGGCCACTGAGGGGGGAGTATGACCTATTAGTGGTCGGTAACGCCAGCCGCAAAAAAGCTGTATAATGTGACCGCAAGTGGTCAGACCTCAGCGCTACTTAAGCCGTGTACGGGCCCCAGTGCGCACTGAGGGGTAGTGTCGATCGATGGTGCTGGCTCTCTTATATAGCGGTGATGTTGCTTTCCGCGCACGAGTAGATGATTGACCGGTTGGCCATCTCGTGGCGAGCGCGTGAATTACTCTCGTGCGCGGGCGGGCCCACGGTGTCGGAGATGCTTTCCGCGCACGAGTGGATGGTCGAACGGCTGGCCATCTCATGGCGAGCGTGCGAGTCATTCCCGTGCGCGGGCCCACGGTGTCGGCGCGTGGCAGCGCGGCGGCGCGCGCCGGCGCGCTCGTCGCTGGGCCAGAGTGGCGGTGACCGCCACAGTATAATGATCTGTTTTCAAACATAATTGACAAAAAAATCGGTTTTTCTCGTAACACATTTACAGGTCGACGAGATTGAGGATCGCAAAGATCCTCGGCATTTATTTGCGTCGTGTCTTTTTACAAATTTGACAAATCAAAATTTCCATTCCTAAATTGCATAAACTTTGCGTAGGTTGAGGAAACAAGGATAATTTTCTGCAATTAATCGCGGAATACCCTTTTTTATAGCATATTTGACAAGTCTCCCTTAAATTTTTTTCAAATGGGTTTTGATCTATCTTCGCGTCTGACCCTTGCTGTAAGTCTGTCATTGCTCAGGGCTCTCTCTTTATTCTTAACGTTTTGGATACCATTCCCGTTATATCTAGGTTTTTAGTTATTCTTTATTCAATTTCAGATTTTAACCCTCTAATAAAACATTTGCACATGTCTTTTTCTAAAGATAATTGAATATCTTTATCCGAGAGGGCACTTCCTTGATTTTTATATGCCTCAAAAATTTGTTTTCCCAAAAATTTTACTCGATTAGATACGTTACGACATTCTCATCACTCCTCCGATAAATACAATCTAATTCCCCCTGTAGTTGATAAACATTTTTCGTGGGTCCGTAAATTTGTTTTAAATTTTAAACGCTGATCATAATACGACGAAATTCTGATCATAGTACGACGCGCTTACTACTCGCGTTCTAATTATTTTCGCGAATTGCGGTTCGACTTCCTCCGGTAGCATGGACTTTGCTTCGCCTCCTTTGATAAAATAAGATAATGATATATTTGAATCGTCGAAATAAAGCACGGCTTCGACAGCCTATTTCAAAGTAACGAAAAGATTTTGTTGTGACATGACTAATTTATCGTTAACTTTAAATAGCTGTCGCGGGGATGGGCCTTCGGTCCCGGAATTAAGAATGTCTCACGGGTCTCTAACGAATAGGAATTAGCGATTTATTAGAGATGTGGGAGAATTAGCTTATCCTAGAGTTGATGTTTGAAAAAAATGAGTCTGATTGATAAGGGGAGGATTTAGGGAGGATAATTAGGTAGTGGATGCGAGCCTCCATTAATATATGACATTATCTTAATATTTATAATTGAATAGGTCTGAAAGATTAAACTGTCGCCACATAGGCGGCTATTCAGGTGCGCAGCCTATCATGGGAAAAAAACAAATATCTACTTTGGCGATTTATGATTCTTCGTCATCGTCAGTGCACTGACGATTTCTTTATGTT
Source organism: Pogonomyrmex barbatus (assembly GCF_055798465.1). Classification (NCBI taxonomy): domain Eukaryota; kingdom Metazoa; phylum Arthropoda; class Insecta; order Hymenoptera; family Formicidae; genus Pogonomyrmex; species Pogonomyrmex barbatus. Next base: position 3,428,732 of record NW_028297149.1, read on the forward strand.
TGGCATAGTTTGCATATGACTGCCAATTGTTATTTTAATTCGGTTACAATTTGGCCGGATTTTTATAGTTTATTTGTTAGTTTGAAAAGCGGGCTCTCAACAATCTGAGGTTCATGTGTTCGGTTCATGTCCACGGCTTGAGCTCTTAAGAAATTATTTTAGTTTATTATCGGGGTGCTTTACGCTGTATCGAAGCTCGCGCATTTGCTTCGAAAAAGAAAAGAATCGTAGAGTCCACTGGACGTAACATATAAGAAAAATATGAAGAATTATATTTATTCAAATAAATAATTTTATAATTATAACTTTGACGTTATGTAAATAATTGTTTTAAAAACATGTCAAAAATATTTTTAAAATATTTTAAATATTTTGAAATAATTGTATTTCTTTTTAATTGTCATGTGCAATTGCGCAGTAATTAAAATGATAGAACACTCAGTTCATAAACCATATTACATTTACATTTGTTTTTATTTCCAGATAATGTTATGAAATCAAACAGTTCTTTTATTAAATTATTACGTAAAGGATGAAAACAGTATTTATTTTGTTAACAGTTATTTAAACAATACAGTACGTGAAGTAGTCAAAGATTAGGTACCAGGCTACGTCGACCTGAGGAACTCGCGCTGGTCCTGATCGCTATGTACATACATACTTGCGCTCATTCGTCACCTTTAATCTGATCCACTATAAAAACTACTTGTCAAATGCAATGTTGCTAAAGGAAAACATTGTTTTTTTTATCAAAAAGAATCACATAGTATACTCCAAATGTGGGAATTTTGAGACATCTTGTATGTCAAGGTCATTAAAATTCATGAGATTGCCCAGCTTATGCAATTTTATCTCTAGCTGTATTTAACTTTAAATATCTCAGAAACTATGAGAAATCGCCATCTAGTTGTTAAGGCAAAGTTACTCAGGGTCATGACCTTGACAACATATGTCAAGATCAAAGTCATCCGAGCTGTGTAAGTTTTAATAAAAATTTACTATATGCCTTAGCCCTTGAGGGGTTGTTTCACCCCTTAAAATTCAGATTAGGCAGATATAAAAAAATACGTGTTTCTTAGATTTTTGTGTTTAATAACATATTTCAAGAAGAATCAAATCAGTTCTGAGCACTTGTGATAGGTCTCTCTTTAGTAAAGATTCTGCTATTACATCCTCTTTGGTAAATAAAAAAACTATAACAACTTGCCCCATGTAACAATTAATCTCGCGATTTTCCTTGCACGCACGCACGCACGCGCGCGCGCACACACATGAGGATACCTGGTAGTGTCTCGGGTGTCAAGTCATATAGACAACCGGAACATTACCGTGTAACTTTATGCGAGTCGACGATTTGCGAGTACCCTAGATTATCTAGAATTTCATTAATGGCTGAATCAATCAAGTTTTAAGTAGATTCAATCGATTGTTTGGATTCGATTCGTATAATAAAAGTGATTTTATATTTTTTGTGCGTGCCCTACGAATAGAAATATGATTCAAATGTCCAATCCGAAATTTTCAAGAAACGTTGTCATTATTATTATCGTTACATTTGACGGTTACAATTTTCGCCGTGAAAGACGATGGCTTAACTCAATGCGCTGCGAGAAGAAAACAGAGATACTGATTTTCGTACTGATTTTCTCGCACTCGACACGCTGCGAGAAGAGAATAGAGATTCTATCGTACTCTTTCACGCTCGACGCGCTGCAAGAAAATGATAGAGTACTAGTGTACTTTCTCGTTCGATGCACTCGAACGTTTCCAACGTCGCTTGGTTACCGCTCATTATTGTTGATGTAGCAGGACAAAGTGTGACCAAAGCGCGAGCCATTCCCTCCATCGAATGCTGTCTTCTTCAACTCGATTTATCAGCCGATTTCAGTGACGGCTATCAGTCACGATGGTATAAGGCCTACTTCCCATCATAAACTGTCCGAAATTTCAATTTTTTTCTTCGCTATATGACATAATGTAGCCAAGTCGATCGTATTGAAAATAAAAATGCGCGTCATACTCACGCGAGACCGACCGTGTATCTTTACGTGAACTCTTCAGTTGCAAGTACCTGAGACTATCAGATTTCAGAAACGATTGAACGATTAAATTATTAGTATATTCATCGATTGGCAATCGATTGACTCGAATTACATGCAAAATGTCTTTTCATTTTTTTCTATTCTACATGCCCCACAAGCGAAGATATTACGTTTTAAAACTGAAAATGAAAATATATTTATATGTATTATAGTTACAACATGGACCAAAAAATGACGCATTAAACTCAACGAAAGTAAGTCTCCACATATAAATTATGCAAATTGTAAACATGCTGCTCTGTCTGCCTATATTAACAGTGTAGCAGTTCCAATATACAGTTTAAAATACCTAAGTATGATTTTAGATACTGAAAGATATCTATTAGATTCGGAAAAAATTAACGGAGACCGACTGGATTTGAACTCGGGATCCCTCGTCTACCAATCCGACACTTAGTCTGCACGACCACGACGGCTCCTCTCTGTTAGTGTTTATATTCCGAATCTCTTTCATGACCGCTTACGGTCGTCTAATTCTTACAGTTCGGCCATTCTGGTATTACATTCGTCCCGAATGTACCGAGTCTTCCTCTATCGGACTTTTATCCGAAACTTGGAGCTTCTGCTCCCGACTTTCGATCACTTTCTTGAACGACCGACACGACTCCTTTGGAGTACTACTCCGCGACTTTTTTCCCGTTCATTTCTCTTGAACGACCGACAACGACTTTGGAGTACTACCCCCGACTTTTTCCGTTCACTCCTGAACGATCGACTTGTCAGGTAACATAGGCTGAATCTTCTCTGAGGTAACATAGGCTGAATCCCACTTCTGAGATTGAAAGATATCTATTAGATTCGGAAAAAATTAACGGAGACCGACTGGATTTGAACTCGGGATCCCTCGTCTACCTATCCGACACTTAGTCTGCACGACCACGACGGCTCCTCTCTGTTAGTGTTTATATTCCGAATCTCTTTCATGACCGCTTACGGTCGTCTAATTCTTACAATACTAAACTGTGCTGAAAAAAACACGTAAAAACTAAAAGAAAGGAGCTGAATCTCAAATTCAAGCAAGATGTATGGTTGCTGGGTCGTAGACCCCAGCTATCAGTATACAATAAATTGTTAATATACCAACAAGTCTTAAAACCAGTAAATGGGTTTATGATATTTAACTGTGGGGTTGTGCTAGAAAGACCCACTTAGAAACAATACAAAAATTCCAAAATAAAATACTGCGCTGTGCTGTGAACGCACCTAGGTTTATGCGTATGGACCGTCTACATTTGGATTTAAATATCAAGACAGTACAAGAAATAATTACAGAAGTCGCGGATAAACATCGACAGCGTCTGTCATCCCACAAGAATGCGGAAGCATCTAAACTTCTCAATACTAGGGGAATAAGGCGGTTAAAAAGAACTAAACCGTCTGATCTTACACCTGCTAGATGAATAAATATTATCAAGATAGAGGTTCAATGGCAAAGGTCAGAAGAGTCGCAAAATCTGTTAATGTTCTTTAAGAGAGAAAATACTCGTTACATATAAATGTAGTTGTATTTGTAAATAATAATAAAATATACTATTTAATATAAAAAAAATAATATGTTAGAAATGATTTTCAAGAAAAAGTGTGCAATTTACAAAATAATTTATGCTATCGAGAACAGAAATCAATGCTACAATTTTTGAAGTCATGCCATAAGGTTGGTATCCAAAACTCACTGACTTTACTCTTAAAATAAAATCTTTTTTCGGATCGACATATATTTGAACAAGCACATTTTCTGCATTAAGATACATGAAATCTGCTCAACGTAGTGCATTAACCAATGAATTGTTGAAATATCAACTTCGTCTCGCTACAATGCAAATTGAAGTCAATATTGCAGAACTTGTTAATAATAATAAACGTATTAAATGTGTAGACGTGAAAATGTATTAATAAGAAAAAATAAATACATATAGTTCACTGTACGGAGATGACATTTCTTAAATAAAAATTTTCACTTTTTATCTTTGAAACATAATATCTTCGCCTATGGGGCATGTAGCACAAGAAAAAAATACAAAAATGTATATGTATATAATTTTTCTTGCATGTAATTCGATCGATTGAATATACTATATAATAATTTAATCAGTCCAGCCGTTTCTGAGATCTGATAATCTCAAGTACTCGCAACTGAGAAGCTCACGTAAAGATACGGTCTCGTGCGTATGGCGCTGACTCATTTTTATTTTTAATACGACCGACTTGGCTACATTACGTAAATCGAAAAAAAATCGAAATTTCGAACAGTTTATGATAGGAAGTAGTCCCATCATCAGTGACTGACAGTCGTCACTGAAATTGGCCGATGAATCGAGTTGGAAAGGACAGCGTTCGATGGAGGGGATGACTCACGAGCCATTTTGCTAACTCTGATATATAGCATTAAAAAATTATTAATAATGATACGAATGAATTGCAGAATTAATAATATAAGCAGAATTGATAATATGAAATTGAAAATTGATAATATGAAAATGAAAATTGTTATATTATACTATATACTGATTACTATATTTTATATACTGACAATGTTATAATAAGCAGTCAACTTTACGTATAAAAGTTATAAATAGTATAGTAAATGGGAATACATATAGAATCATTTTCTTAATGCAATTGTATAATATATATTCGATATATATCCGAAATTCTCTTAAAAAATCAAAATAAATTAAAAGTTTACTATGTTTATTATAAATTACAATGTTATATTCAAAATGCAAACATTACAAAATTTATAGATTTTTCTAAATCATATTTAAAAATTTAGCTTTACAAAAATTATTTAAATGGGTAAGTAGACGTATGCTCTAACGGAAATATAATTAAGAAATAATAACAAAAATGTCAATTCTTTTTAAGTATTAAAGATTACTTATATGAACTTTTATTGTAATATAGTAAGAAATTAATTCTGTTCTATAAAGAAAAATTTTATTTTATTCATACCATCATTCTTTTTGATTGTACTCTTAATACATATATAGAAATGTATGTAAAACATGTAAAAACATTTGACGCTCTACCGAATAAAAAAAATAATGAAAATGTAAAAGTAATGATGAAATTATCTGAATGTTATAAACAAGGCAAAATTTATTGTTTAATATGATAATTACAATCCACAACAAACGCAAGAAATTAAAATTAAAATACTATATTTAATTCTAATTCGCACAACCGTATAATTTGATCGCATTTACAATTTGCAATAAATGCAAGAAATTAAAACTAAAATTCTATATTTAATTCTGGTCGCACAAACGCATAACTTGCTCACATATACACGCTGACAAGTATTTTCATTCTTGTGATGTATCTTATTTTTTTCATTCAATCGAAATTTTATATATATATACGTTTTTCAAAGTAAAAATTTCCAAATCAGACTTTGCGTAATAATATCTCCACATATAGCAGAAAAATAAAAATACTTTTATTATGCAAGTTGAACTGAAGCCTACCGATCGAGCTTATTTAGAATTTGATCCATTATTGAGATCCGATAGTTTCCGGTGCTCACATCTTGTCGACTTGCGTAAAGTCACACGATAGTGTTCGATTGACTTGACACCTAAGACACTATCGTGCCTGATTACATTTCTATTAAAACACATTTTTATTTTATATTCAAGTAATTTTTGTAAATGTGATCTAGCATAATTTATAATTTTCTCATAATTTTTTTATTTAAATAAAAATAGGTATATGTTCTTAAATTTTTAACCCTTTGTTAATAATTTTTTTCAATTAACTTATGCTTAAGAAAAAATAAAAAAGATAAAAAAGATAAAATAACAATAAAAAAGAGAAAGGAACAAAACAAGAAGAAATTGTTGACATATAGCGTACCATTATTTAAAATACATAACATAATACAAAATTTGAAATATTTTATAAAGATGAACAAGAATGCTAAAAAATACTTATAAAGGGTAATTACTAGAAGATAGATTTCTAATAAAAACTTTTTTTTATTATGTTATGTATTTTAAATAATGGTACTCTATATATCAACAATTTCTTCTTGTTTTGTTTCTTTCTCTTTTTTTATTACTTTTTATATACTGATTAACCAATCGCAAACTAAAGAAAGAAGAAAATTTACTTATGTATTTTTGCTTATAATCAGTTATCGCGCATTATTATTACCTGATGCACTGTATGATCTTAGGACGAGATGACATAAACATGCTCTCGCTGTTGCCTCCACAGCTCCACACCGCCATCGCAGCTCCTGCTGCAGCACTTCCTTCAAGTAATCTTTTTATGATCTTCTAAATTAACCTTCAAAATGATATGTCAAATATAAAAGTTATGCATGTCAGAGAATGAGTTTGATATACATATGTGCTAGATTCGAAGCGAATATAAAAATGATTTAATAGAATTTTATATAATTAAATTTAAATTTAATCTATCTTTTTTAAAAAAATTTACCTTTATATAAAATGTCGGCTAAGAGGGATGCGGACAGAAAAAGAAAGAGGAAGAAGAAGAGGAGGAAAAAGACAAGAATAATGATAATAACATAATAATAATGAGATATATATATATATATATATATATATATATATATATATATAGAAAAATATACTTGTATTAATTGTCATTGTATATGTATGACAAGATACAGTCAGGAAAGCGAATTCAAGCGTAATAGAGATTAGAATCAGTCATAAGTTATTTTCAGAAATTTAGACACGATGGCAGAAGACGACTTAGTTAAATATCTTTTTAAAAAAAGATAAAAAAAGTATCAAGTAAATGGACATACGTGCCCTACGAACGGAGATATTGCTACACAAAATTCGATTCATAAATTTTTACTTTAAGAAACGTCGTTATTATTATTTGTATAAAAGATTTGATATCAATGACTGGCGCCAAGTTATATCTTACTATAAAAATGGCGTACAAAACATCAGGAGATCACAGTAGTGTCTCGGATGTCAAGTCAATCGAGAACACTATCGTGACTTTATGCGAGTCGGTGAGATGCGAGCATCCGAAATTATCAGATATCAATAACGACTAAATCGATCAAATTCTAAGAAGGATTAATCGATAGCTTGAGTTCGACTAACATAAAAGTATTTTTATTTTTCTGCTACGTGTCCTACGAACGGAGATATTGCTATGCAAAGTTCAATTTGGAAACTTTTATTTTAAAAAACATTATCATTATTGTCATTATTGTTGTCGCCTTTGTACGGCTGCAATTTTTGTCGCGAGACGTCTTCGATCCAACGAATCATCAGACTGATAAGTCAGGATTACTGTAGGATCTAGCCAATCAATGTTCACTGGGTCCTGCAGTGACTCTGACTTATCGGCCTGTTTTATGCACAAGATCAATAAGTCTAATAATGTAATAAATACGCGTGCATCGAAACGAATACATTACGGCAATATATCTAATAAACACTAATTCTTTTTATTTGTTCCATTTTTCTTTTCTCTTTTTCTAATTTAGAAAGAAATGCATACATTATATTATATCTTCATCATTATATTATTCATCCGTATCGATTTTTATATCTATATAAACATATATTTCCTCTAACCTCTAATTACAATCTCTGCTCCTTATGTCACAATTCTGATTGACTATTAATAAATGACTATTAATAAATACACATAATGAGAGTAAGAAAGTAGAAAGAATGAGCGAAATAGTATGCTTGTTGCTCTTTTTCCACGCATCCGATTGGCGATCAACGATGTTAGTAGTAAGTGGGGCATTATGACGCGTCAAAACAAACCCCCACCACCTTCCCACTGGCGCCAGGGGCGTGGCCCTCGACGGTTAAAAACTGGCAGCCACGTGGAAATGAAGCGTTCTGATTGGTCGGTGGGGATGGGAGATGATAACTAGGTAATTAGTGGGAGCGTTCTGATTGGTTGGCTCCATAGCTGCCCGATGCGTGATTGACTCTACCCATAGTGCCCCGTGTGTGCGATTGGTTGTCGAAATGCTAGACGAGGTAGGGGAAAGGTGAGAAAACGGAACCGATTGGAGTCCGAAAACAAAATGGTGACTGCGAAAAGAAATATGGCGGGTCTGTAAAAGGAATATACTTGTCGAGAATGGAATGTGATTTTTTGTTCACGTGGGATGGAGCGAAAAGAAGAAAACCAATTTTTTGTGGAATTTTACTGGTTGTATACGGGATATGAAGAATCCCGTTTTTCTTAGGGCGAAAGATTTCTCGGCGCCTCATAGTCGGTGAATTTAGATAAATTTCTCGACTCGTTTGACATTTTTTGTATGGGGGAAATATAGATTACGAGTGGATATAGGTTTTGAAGACATGAGATTTTCGGAGTAATCATTATTTACTGTAATAATCATTATTTACTAGCTCGTACGGTATTTGGCTGAAGGAAAACAGGAACAGACAGGTTCACACTAAAGGTTTCTGATGACGACGACGACGACGAACTTATAGTTATATGAGGATTTTATCCTATCCATAAACACGCGGGCTGAAAAAATTTTCTTTTGACGTGACGATAACTATGCAGGCATACTGAAGGAGGAGAGAGAGAGAGAGAGAGAGAGAGAGAGAGAGAGAGAGACGTGTGGGTCAGGAAAGCATAGATATACTAGAAGACAATAGAAAAACACGCTCGCGCAGGCCCGCGTAAATGACTTTCAAAAAGGAAAAGTTGTGAAAAATATAGGATAAAGAGAGAGATAAAGAAATGACGTAAATTTGAATGTATCAATGTTATCAAGTATAAGTTGAATTTATTTTTCGCATGTATATGAATATGTTTGTTACAGAGTTATTCTTCTTGTTACAAAATTAAATACACGATTCGGTTATTATATAAAAATTATAACTCACGATTCAATAAAATTATAGTAGTAATTCCTTTAAATTTTAATGTAATTAATTCTAAAAATACAATATCAAAATATGTATCCAAAAATGGTAAATTATTTATTTGCGTTCTCACAGCAAGTTCGATATCCTTTTGGTTGCCTCGGACAGTGAGTTTGATGATATCGGCGTCGATGTAATTGTTAGGTAGACATAGTTCTATCTCCTTGATCAAATAACGTGCGCACTCGTTAACAGTATCGACGATGGATGTTAGCTGGTTTATACGAGCATCGATACATTTGACGATATCCTCCATCCCTTGAAAAGTAGCTTGTTGCATTACAACTGCAACGGAATGAGTTTTCCTTTTTTTCGACGGAGGTTGTTCCACCGTTTTCGAGTCTGCTCGCGTATTTCCGGTATTGTTTTCTTTAGGAAAATTTTCATTTTCCTTATACGTCATCAATACAGCTTTCGCACCGTAGGCAGAGGTGAAGTTGATGAATATGTTTGCAAATGTGATGGGATTTACTTTGCTTTTGCTGCTTCCGTTAAAGTATGCGCTCATGTACCGAATACTGTCTTGAAATTGTTGCCACGTGTTCGGATCAAAGCTGATTCCTTCTGCAGAATTACCACTCAATTTAACGACAGGCTCGAAGATATTTTCTTTAGATAATTGTAATCCCACGTGTAATTTCTTCGTATGAGAGGTACGTATTGAGAGGGTACGTCGTAGAAAGCAGCAAATTTTGTTCCACATTTTGCACATGGTTCTTAAATATCTTGCGAATATTTTCTAGTTTAGTGGGATTCGCAGCTTCTTGTTGTCCGGCCATATTACTCGATGAGAGAATTTTGAACAAAATGTCCACTTTTAACAAACGAAAACTCGGAGGGATATTTTCGAAGTAGACGCTTCTAATGTCGTTACTCGAGTGAAGCAGTGTAGCAGTATATTACCTACCTATATCGCATCTTCCCCTCCTTTGAAATAAATAAAAAAGTACGATTTACAAATAATATACAGTTAAACCGATTCTAGAAGATTCTAGAAGAAACGCGTATTTTCGCTTTGTCTCTGCTTTTTTTCAAGGAAAAACTTTTCTCGAATAACAGAATTATTACAGATTCGATCATGTTCGAACACACGCGAATCTTCGATGTTAGATGAGAAAAATTTTAAATAAATAAATTATTGAACATTCGAATAAACTATAATTTTACGTTGCTCTTTTTCAACAAGAAAAGAATTTTCTCGAATAAAGCGAATATTACAGGTTCGATCACGTTCGAACGTATCAGGGTATTAGATGAGAAAATTTAAAAATCATCGTAAAATCATCGTAAAATGCAGAAACTATTTCAAGAAGAAGAAAGTATCGAAATATACAATAGAAGTACGAGTAAGAAATATTTTATAAATGTTTAAAATTTGTTAATGTTTAATTTGTTAAATGTTTGAAGAAGCGAAAACTTTTCTTCCGAAAAATTTAAATAACTATTTATTTGGACGTGCTATATATCTGGCGCTGTTTATACGCCGTTAGTAAACAAAAAAAGTGAAATCGAAAAAGGGTCAAGCTCCAAGTAATATAAATTTTTCAAGAAAAAATGATTTATTACCTGGGCTGAGATAGTATTCCTACCCCTCACCCTCTCGAAACTACAGGATAATTCTACAATTTTTTATAAATCTCTTTTGGAAAAGATTTTCCCTATATATAATGCGTTTTGCGCTATCTAAAACTATTTCTGAGTTGAATTCTTTCGTGCTTCATCTCGGTTTCGTCACGCGAATTTTAAAAGTTTTGGATTATTTTATGCGAATAAAGGTGCGAAAAATGGGCAGTGAAGTGATTAAAAGAAGCATAAAGTTAGCATCGATGTTGGATATTCGCATAAACGCGGAGAAATTTTTAACTCAAATATCTAACGTTTCACTTGATGACAACTATCTGCTTTTCACACGTTCATGCGAATGTTCTGATACAATATTGGGAGTATTGTATTAGCTAGGATATTTTGGTACCGACGCGCGTTTACTCCAGATTGCCGGAAAAATAATTGAAACGCGATGTGCGGTTGGACACGAGGAGGAGGATGTGGATGGACACATCCAAAATCTCCTCTCTCACCTCCACAATAGTAAGTGACTCTATTATTTTTATAAAAGTAACTCATATATCGAACTCGCGATTTAGCTAATTTTTAATAATAAATTATAGTAAGAAATGCACGTCAAAGAATCACTGCGGTGGTGAATCCGCTCACGCAAATTCGAAAGCGACGCGCGGAGGATGAGATAGAAGCAGGTCCAGCACGTAAGCAATATTATTAAAAACTAGACAGGAGTAATGTTAAAAAATAAAAATTTTCCAAGATTAAAATATTAAATGCTTTTAGGAAGGGCACGTATTGAACCTACGCAGGAATTAGAAGAGGAGGCGCCAGAAATTATTCAGCTCTCATCTGGTAGGTTTGCATTTTTAAATAAATAATTTTTAAAACAAATAATAAAAAATTAGAAATCTTAATACAACTTTGTTTTTAGATACGGAAGTAAGTACTCCCGATCAGCGAGTGTTTTCACCCGGTAAGTCGATAGAGAGAAAATATTAATTAAAATACATAATATCTTTATTGATTAAGGACATAATATTATTATCGAAAATAAAAATTTACGATATATTTTTTCTTAGAATACGATCATATGTACTCCCTCATAATCCCGGGAGAGAGAATTTGGAACGATGAAGAAGGGGAAG